>NW_026732086.1:407500-594464 GCF_028476545.2 Physella acuta
TCTCAACTTCAGAATAATTTCCTGCAGCCATAAGTAGTTCTTTAGGACGCTGTTTCTGATTTTCAATAACCTTATAAAATTGTGTATTTTATCGTTATAGAGCAACATTTTGTAAGAACGCTTTGCTTCTATCTGTTTTCAATTACAATCAACATGCTACTTTTTTTTAAGAATAAGACTACCGTTTCACCCCCCCCCCCCCCCCCATTCCACCCACTCCCTCCTGCAGTGTGCCATTATTTATGTACAACCTCAAGAGCTTCCCATGTTGTGTTCAGTCATTAATATGATTTCTTAAACTATGATTTAATTTATATTTCTTTCACGAATTAATATAGATATGACTAATTAATCACCAACAAAAAATCATTCATTTCACGATATTACAGATACATAGACTCAGACACAACAATTTTAACATGTCTATTTTATTTCTTAAACTATGTTATTAATGTAAATATTTCTATTCTACAGAAACTGTCATTAAAGTAATGTTATAGGCTAAACCAATGTGAAATGTGTTTATAAAGATCACACTTGACTTAAGAGAGTTCTGGGTGGGCTGGACCAATGTCTTCACATGACGGGGTAGCTGGCCGCTGTGGCGATACCACACTGGTTCTTCTTGTTTCTGGACATCATGCCATAACCATGTAGCCCCCACGATTTGCCCCAACTGAAAACAGAACGGCACGTCACTGTTTAGTTGTGCAAAAAGTGTACAAGTGGGATTAGTTTATTATAAGTTTTCATATGACATCATCTGGTGATGTGAAATACATAATGGCTATTTTAAAAAGTTGGAAACTATCTACTCTAAATCAGTGGCGGAACTAAAAAAAAAAAAAGGGCCACCCCGCAAAACGATTTTTTAAAATTTATATTATTTATTTTAAATACTATCCTTTTTATACTATGTCATTTTTAGTGTGTATCTTAAAAAAATAATTAAGAGAAGTAATTGCTTTTTTACAAATCTATTAAAATGAGCTTATGAGCACCATGTTTAACTATTTAAAAAGGAAATATGCCATGGAAGTGTTATAAACGTTTGCCTATCTTTCACACTACAGCTCCTGCATATATTATTTTTACGCAACAGCATGTGTTAGCTTCTGTATAACATCACTACTGTAGTAGATCTGTTTGTTATTTACAAAGTAGGGGTTTTTTGTGACGATCTTTGACGGAGGAGAGGGGGAGGTAAAAATCGTCAAAAAAGCGTTACGTCATTTATGGATGAACCCCCAAAACAAGAATACGTAGACGACATACAACCGAAATTATTGTTATTTTATTTTTTCTGATTATTTATAGAATACAGGATAGTACAAAATTGTAATTCTACCAATACAAAAAAGTACATTTTTTGTTGCAAATTCACAATGGATTGTGGGTCCTAACCAACACTATAAAAAAGCAAAAGCCGTCTTAATATCTAGCGGCCTCAATTCAAAAACATTTTGCCGACAACAGCGTGTTTGATTGTAGAGGAAAGAGGACTCGGCTTTCACAGTGGTTTAAAACCAAAGGAAAAAAATAATATACAAGAGCGTGTGATGGTGTCTATAGAATAAAGATAATCCAACAGCAGTTAGAGTATTATTTTTACAAAACATCCATCAAGTCAAAAATGCAGGAAAATTATTTTTTTTAACTATAAAAAATTGATTATAGTCGGCTGTGGGTCGGCCTTCCCCCCCCCCCCCCCCCTCTCCCCGCATTTCGGTGTCTGGCGGCACTGTAGTTCCGCCTCTGCTCTAAATTCTCCCCCATACTGAGTTCCTTCAAACTAAATTAATTATGATTAACTCGATAAAAATTTAAATATTACAAAAATTAATATTGAATTATTATAATGAGGTTAAAATTTTTAATGTAGACACATTACTTTTCAACCAAGGTTCTTCATTTATAGCAAAATAAAAATTACAAGTATTTTCCTAAATTACAGTTTTATGTTTTAACATATAAAATGCATTTTCTTTTTTTTTTTTTTTTTAATTTATATAAAAACTACACAAAATTCAACTTTATATAGATAAATATTTCAACCCACATTCTATGTAAATTTAAAATTTCCAACTAAACAAAAACAAAACTGTGTCTGACCTGTTTTTGACGAGCCAGTAGTCCTTGCCATCCATGGTGCCATAGCCCACAACCAGCACAGCGTGATTCAACTTTGTGGTGCTGCAGTTGGGCTCGTCATACACACCACTACGGTAGCTCTGGAACTGTGGGACGCTGGCATCAATAGCCGCGCTGATTGGTCCCACCTGTCATACAAAATGGGGGGTTAGATTGGTCCAACACTAAGTACATAATAGATTGCCTTGTACTAAAGGTGTTTGCATTCATATTCAAATAGCAGGCACAAAGTGGTTAAAGCACGGGTTCCCAACCTGGGGGTCGCGACCCCAGAGGGGTCTTTCTGAAGGTCTTTTTGGGGGGTCGCCAACTAGTATACTAAACCTTAGTAATTTGAAACAAAACATAAATATTTAGAAGAATTTTTGAAATTCGGCTTCATTAACATCACTGGAAATGTAATAGAGAAGAAACAAAGCGCACTGTACAAAGTTGTTCTCAGCCACGAATCTATGAAATCTTCAAAACTAAAACGGCATTTGAGACGAGTCATTCGAAACACACCAAAAAATATATGGAGTTCTTTCGTCGGTAAGAAGCTAGTTGCAAACGCCATAGACTTGATCGAACAGGAAGTTTTCACCAGCATTAATGCAAGCATCAAATGAAGTCGCGATAGAAAATGCCAAGCAAAAAAAAAAAAAAACAATAGGAGAAAATCTTATCTCAACAGACGTGTGTTCGTGTTTGCAGTTGCTGGTCTGTGTTTATATTCATGCGGATGATAGCAAAGAATAGTTGCTCTTTTGTGAAGATAGCATGAAGAAAATAAATACATTTTTTGAAACTGGGTGATTAAAATGGGTTAGAACGGCTGTGTGGGTTTGTACCGATGCCGCGCCATCTATGTTTAGCTCAAAATCGGGCTTTCAGAAAACAGAAAAGATTTAGCTCCCTAACCACTGCCCTAACCAATCGACATCAAGAGTCCATTGCTAGTATAAGTCGTAAATCATATAAAATCTGGAGCCTTCAAAGAACTGAGCAAAAACATTAATATAGATCACGAGGTTCTGCTCTTCCACACTACAGTATGCTGGCTGTCAAACGAAATGTTGTAATTTGTGTTTTTGAATTGAAATCTGAAATCAAATTGTTCTTGGAAGTGCAAAGGAAACAAGACTTTTTGGTATACTTAAAACGACATAGAGTGGTTGGAGAGAGTATCATATCTAGCAGATGAGTTCGAACATCAAGATAAGCTTAACCTGAAGCGTCCTGAAGCTTCAGGGAAAATGAACGAATATTATAACTTTCCATGATAATCTCGGGGCATTTTTATCAAAACTGCAAAATCGGTAAAAAAAATAAATCCTGGAAATATTGTAAATTTGAGAAACTCTGCCGTGTGGGAGATGAATCTGATTGTGAGATAATTACAATTTTGAAAGAAGCGATTTCTGGGCATCTTGGATCTCTTGAAAACGAACTGTAGCGCTATTTCTCTGAGCTGAAGGAAGAAGAATCTGCATTTACGCATTACCCATTCACTTCTTCCCTTGATGTTGCCAGCATTTCCGATGAATTACAAGATGAATTCTTTGATTTGCAGAATGATTCCGAGTAAGATGAAAAACTGCAGACACAATTTTGGTGTAGTATTCACCATTCATACCCAAACGTAAAATTGAGTGAATTTTCTAGAATATATTTTCAACACTATTCTTCGATTAAAAACAAAATTAAGATAATTATAACGACATAGGTTGGCGTTAACAAAAAAAATAATTAAAAAGTTAACCACGAAGGTTTATTGAATAGTCAGAAGAGTCTGGTACGTCAGACTCCCAAGTCCCCTACATGATCGCGTGGGGGAGGAGAGGTGCAAGACTGCCGGGAACCAATAAGGGTTTCGCTCTCGACCCTAACCAGATGTCTTGACTTTAAGCTGCGGCCTTCACGTGGCTTCGGATGTGTGCCACTAGTCGGACCAAGCTCATGACCCCCCTAGTGGGTGCGGGATAGCTAGTGGTAGCCAACAGCAGCTAGAGGTTTTTGATCTGGCCGAGTAGAACCGCTGTATGCGTTCGGCTCTTCCGAAGAGCCAGGTACGTCGTACTCCTAAGTCCCCCACATAATAGCGTGGGGGAGGAGAGGTGCAAGACTGCCGGGAACCAAAAGAGTCCGCCGACAGATCTTTCTTTTGACTTTAAGCGGCGGCCTTAACGGGGCTTCGGAATAATGCCACTGGTCCGACCAAACTCATGTCCCCCTAGTGGGTGCGGAATGGCCAGTGGCGGATAACAGCAGCTAGAGGGTTTTGATCTGGCGGAATGCCCCCCACGATCAAGCTGGGTACCAGGCGATAGGACAACTTCCCGCGTCTGGTGGGTGGGGAAAGAAAGCCCGGTGAGAGCCCACGGATGTAGCGACCGATGTGTGGGAAACTCTCTTGGTGTTTGCCACACTGAGGCCTGCCTGGCTAATGGAAGTGAACCTTCTGAGTCGGTTTCCGTATAAGGAAGGAAGGAAGGAAGTGAATAGTATACAATTTTACTCATGCTATTAAAACAGTTATAAAGAGTAGTTCATATTGAAAGTCTACTAGAAAATCTTATTTTAGTGCTTATTAATTTCCATACTAATTTCGGCTTTTTAATTCTATGGGGGTCGCGGGTCACTTACTTTTTATAAAAGGGGGTCGCCATACGAAAAAGGTTGGGAACCACTGGGTTAAAGCATCACTAGAAGATTATTAATATGCATAAAATGACAAAGTGCAAATGTTTATACTATGACTAATACAGGTAAATTTAACATCACATGGCCACCGCAGGTAAATATTAACCTTATTTAGCCACCACAGTAGACACTGTTTAACTTGACACCACAGGTAGGCAATGTTTAACCTGACCTAGCACCTACAAGTAGCCAATGCTTAACCTAACATAACAGGTAGACAATGTTTAACCTTGACATAGCCACTACAGGTAGGCACTGTTTAACCTAACACTACAGGTAAGCACTGTTTAAACTAACACCACTGGTAGGCACTGTTTAACTTGACACCACAGGTAGGCACAGTTTAACCTAACACCTCAGGTACACACTGTTTAACGTAGCACCACTAGTAGGCACTGTTTAACCTAACACTACAGGTAAGCACTGTGTAACCTGACACTACAGGTAGACACTGTTTAACCTAACACCACAGGTAGGCACTGTTTAACCTAACATACCAACCACAGTTACGATTACCCCATGGTGCCATATCACCAGCCAAACCCTGAGACTCACCGTGGCCACTGCTTGCATCAGAGAATCCTCACTACCGGATTCAATGTTCTTGAAAGACTTGATGGTGGCACCAACACGCGATGCGTTGAATTTACAACGTTGAACCTGTCATGGTGAAATTATTAGTACCATAAATGACCAAACACAAGATGTTTTTTTTTTTCAAAATAACCTAATGCATTAATTTAAAATATGAATTAAAAAGTCCAAAACAATAGGTATTTTTACTGTATTGTGTGATGCATCTCTTATATCTCTATATATAATTCTCTACTTTGGGACCATGCAGGACACTACCACCAAGAACGCACGCGGACCAGCGAGGGATTCTCCAGCCAAGCGCAACAGACCATATCGCTACCACCCCTAACCCCCACCAGTCTGTAAGCTGTGGTTCACGCCGAATGTTTACAAATACAGAGCGGGGTCGAAGTAGTGACGACTGCTTTCACGCGGGGAAGGGGGGGGGGCGGAAGGATATTCGTTCTTCACTAGATACTGATAGTGTTTTAAATCAAAATTATTTCAGTAGCAGCATTGGTATTGTTGAATTCACATATTATGCATTACTGAAAAGTAGAAAATAAAAAAACTAAACGTATGCTACGCCGCGGGTCGGCACGCTCTACATAAAAGACTAACTAGCTAGCAAAAAGTGTAACTATAGTAGTTTAAAAATTGTGTCTACGTTGGGTAATAAATTTTCTCTGAAAATGGCACTACAAAAGTCACATTACCTTGTCTAAGTAACGGTAGCTGTAACTGGTGCCAATACCCTTGTTGTCGATGACGTATTGGAAGGCCTGATCCATCGAACCACCTTTACAGCCCCGGTTTCCTGAAATCAGACATTACAGCTAAAAAAAGGGTTGAACGGCTTTGTGTTGGAAGGGGGTGGGGAATAGGGAGCGCATATTTTCGGTTTCTAAAACGAGTTACAGTGAGATAGTTACTCATCTAAAAACTCCGTGATCAAACAACTGCTGTCTTGCTGATAATCGTTTATTGAAAAAAAAAATATGGAAGCAAATCCAGACAGAAAAGTAGGTAAATGTCGAAGTCAAAGGGTGATAACCAAGTCATTGCCTGCATCAAATCCAGACAGAAAGGTAGTCAAAGGGTGATAATCAAGTAATTGACACAATCCAGTCTGTGAGCTTATTCGCGCTAGTTTCCCTTTATTTGATTCGTGTTAAAGTTAAGTTGAAGTTTAATGTTTCCAAGAAATATTAAATTGTCTTAAACGCAAAGAAAATCCTAAAATAAACTCAATGCAGATTTTAGAAATCTATAAATCGTTTGTTTTAATAAAATGTTTGATAAAAATATGAATATTTTTACTTTGTGTTTTAATTCCCGCAGAAAGCAAGCTACCCCATTTATTGATGGACGCCAACTAGAATAAAAACACTGAAACACCTACCCCATTTATTGATGGACGCCAACTAGAATAAAAACACTGAAACACCTACCCCATTTTCTGGAACAGTCGACCAAGTTGGACTCGGACAGTTGGTTTTGTGAGCGCGACTGTTTAAAGTTCTGACCCTCGATAGCCCCCGTGGCGGAGAAGGCCCAGCTGGACCCACAGGCACCCTGGTCCTTGACCTCTGTGACGTAACCCTTCTGACGCCAGTCGACGGATGAAGGCAGGACGTCCTTCAATAGACCGCTCTCGTAGTTGCCTGGGGTCAAAGGTTGCTTTGGGCGGAAACCCTTCAAGGTTGCTCTGAATTCATCGTAAGTCTGAAAATAGTGTATACTACATTTTAGTGCCGATGTATAGTTCGATTCTTCTTATTATTATTCGTTCTTAATTGTGGTGTTAAATGTCAACTCTTGCGCCTTATAGACTAGTCACACCGATTTTGGAGTTGTCTCTTCCAGATGAGTTGTCGTCCCCAGCTATCGAGCCTTATCTGCCCAGGGCTGTACATTCGAAACTCTGTCAAATCTTAGAAACGTCATATTTCTTTTTAAATTATTGAACGTTTGAAATCTCTCATTCTTGATTTAATATCGAAGATGAGTAATGTGCGGTCGTTTAGCATAAAAGAGCAGAATACACTATTAAGTGTAAAGAGCGCTAATCAAAGCATATTTATTGATTTTTTGTTCAAGTGATTAAATAAATAGCGGAACTCTGAGTGTATTAAAGATTGAGGGAATTTTTAATGCCCCTGAAGAACATGCTAAACGTCTTTTTTTTTATGTATTACAGCGGCTTATGGCAGTTAACCACATCGCTCAGTAAGTTAAAAACGTGTACGTTTGTCTGCCCTTGGTGTTGAAATATCACTTTTTGTTTATTTTGCTAGTAAGTTAAGAAGCATTTGGGGTGAGAAAGGACAACTCTTCGTGCAAGGTTAAAGTCATGCTGTCACTGGTCGTGTCTGTCTTCCTGTATGGATGGGTGAAAACGGCCCTTCTCTGGACATCCAGAGAGGATCCAGGACCTGGATAGGAATTGTTTACGCAAGCTTTTATGGACCTCATTCAGAGATCACGTGACTACGAGGTCCGTGAAAGGTTCACTAATGTGATTGGTCACTGAGAACTTACTAAGCATAGTCAAAACAAGAAAACTGAGTTGGTATGGGCATTTCACAGAAGCCAGCGAGAGCCGGACTTTTTCCCAAAATACACTTGCCCGTAGGCCGTTTGCCCGAAAAATGTTAACATTATATATTACCAAACAGTCATTCTTAATTACTTTAAATTTGAAATTTTGATAATCAATGCACATTTAAGCACAAAGAAAATGAAAATATAGTATGTATTACCAAGCAGATATTATTAATTAATTTGTATTTAAATTTGCTATATAAAAAATGTACAAACAAGGTGTTTCAAACATTAATCAAAAGTGTCCATTCGGAAAAGTGTCGCATTTGGGCAAGTGTCCCTTCGGGCATTTGTCGCATTCGTGCAAGTGTCCCTTAGGGCAAACGGCATTCGGGCAAGTGTCTTTCGGGACTTTGTCGTAGACCCGTTATGAATTACACTATCATCTCAGCTGTTTAGGCACTTTAGATTTTATGCAGAATATGTGGGGTACTTAAGAAACCTAACTTACTCGAATAGGCCATATTATTTCAAATTAAATTTTATCCTAGATTCGCCAATTCCATAGCTAAATAAACAAAGATTTATATAAAATAATTAACGCCTAAAATAGTTTAGTATAGCAACTCATATTGGAATAGATTCTATATCTAGATAGAGTCTAGCTCTAGAATCTAAGTCTAGTTTTTCCGTAGAACTAGATCTAGATCTAAAATCTACGACCGGCTTATTAAGTCTAGTTTTTCCGTAGCTCTAGATCTAGAATCCAAATAGATAAAGTAAATTTTATAAGTTTAGGCCGAAAAAATTGTATTGTATACATTTCATATCGCAGCCAACTTCGAGGTTGGTCTACATTAAATAGTGTTACTTACAATCAAATTTCTTAATAATAACAAACAATTTACTTAAAGATATTTACTACTGACCATATCCGTGAACTTGTTCGCTTCAAGGTAATAACTCTTGAGACCTTGAAAGGTCAACAAGTTGTGTTCAATGATTTTCAGCAAGTTTGCTTCCCAGATTGATCGTCTGAAGGCCTCTTCGTCCCCTGTGTAATTTTTATTGTGCGTATATTTAAAGATTTTCCAGTCGGGATCCATACTGACAGACGCCAGGCAGGCGATCAATATCAGAATCACAGCTCTCAGCATCTGGTAAAAATACAAGTATTGCGACTTCTTTACCTTTTTTAATAGTCTTGGGATTGGCAACTTTTTTGAAGCAGTATTGGAACCAAAGACTTTTTTTTTAAACTGATGAAAGTGGCAAACTAAAAGATAGTACTTGGTGAACTTTAAATGTAGACATTTTAAACGGTGTGTCATTGAAGTTTATAATCTTAAGCAAATTTTTACTAAGGTGATCAAAAGTTAAGATGACAATGTAAGATATAGAAAAACAAAATACATTGAGTGGTAAAAATAAAAAAATTGCCATTAGACGTAATGAATTATGTATAAGTAAACTTTCTTAAAAATTAAAGAAGTTCAAGTCAAAAAGAAGTTTGATGAAAACTGTAATACTAAAGCGAACATGGGAAGGTAATCTGCTGCAAGACTAAGATATATATTCGTCTTCCTTCTAGGTTCGTTGCCTTTTTTGGTTGAGGTTAAACATCGCCATGTTTTCAAATATCGCGATGGACGTCACGTTCTCTCCCCTCTTACCTAGTAATCGCTTCCTCTACCTATTGTTTACAACACGCTTACAAAGAAAAAATATCCCACCCCTCTACTTGAGACACAAAATACAAAAGTGTATTGTGCCTTGTCGTCACAGGAAACAAAAACGGTGGCGTCTAATGTTGTTAACCCTTGTCTTCCTAAATTATTTTTTAACTTGTTAAAGAAAATGAATGTTTAGTTAAGGATTCTGACGCGAGTTTTTTCACAAGGGACGCTACTCGTGGCTGTAAACAAGGCTGTTCTAATTTTAGAACAGTTGTCTTTCCTCTCGTTTCTCTATTAGGGAAGACATGTGGGGAAGACACGCGACACGTCTTTTAAAATGTAAACAAACGTGCACGAGGTGCACTTAAAATAAACCCCGCTGCGAAAATGACAACGGCATGGCGACACTTTTTGGAAAACACGCTTTCATGTAAATAAAATAAGGATCGCTTTTGTTGTCACCATGATAATGTATACCTATAAGTTCTCTCCGCCTTTATCGACCTAGTATGAATTTCGCGCGCGCGCGTATGTGTGTGGTGGTCAGATCAAAAGAAAATCGGAACGGTCATAAAAAACTTAATTACTTTTCCAGACTTGTAAAAAACATGTCTACCCCCGCATACCTCACGTACCAACGCACTAAGTCCCCCTGTCGCCCGCGCTTAATGGCTTCGCTTAATTACCTGCAGTGATCGCTTCAGTGAACCCGCTATTAAGCAACCACGGGTCGTGCAGGGGAGGTTCACGGGCGGATCGATACGTAACAGCTGTCGGTAATGAGTAACAGCTGTGGTTAAATCGAAGTCAGGACACAAAGAACTTTCTACTTTTGTCTACAATAGCACACCCCTACCCTCAACCCCGACCATCCCTCTCAATCCCCGACCATCGGTCTAAACCACCCTCACCCCTCTCCGTTTACTATTAAACATACATACAATCAAATAAACAAACCAACAAATTAAACAACAAAGAAAAGAAATATATCAAATAAATTAAACAAAGTAATTAAAATCAAATTAATTAAAATGAATTTCAAACAAATAAGCAAATTACGTAACTCGTTAATAAAAATTAATAAAAATAATACATTAAAATTACAAAATTAAAATTTAAAAAAAAAAATTAAACTAATTAAAAAATCAAATCCACTCCCCCTCTCCCCCCCTCTCCCTCCCTCCCCCTCCGTCTGCCTCAAATCCACTCCCCCTCTCCCCTTCCCCCTCCCTCCCCCTCCGCCTGCCTCAAATCCACTCCCCCTCTCCCCTTCCCCCTCCCCCTCCCTCCCCCTCCCTCCCCCTCCCTCCCCCTCCGTCTGCCCAATTTTCCTACAAATTCTGGTGTTAGTATGAGTCACGTCTGCTTTGAGCGCCTATTAAGTTTACAGGATGAAATTTTAAAAGCCTTTGATGAATTGGAGAAACGTTAATAAACAAATAAAATATAAGAAGACTTTTGTTCTAATTTAGTGTGTGTGTGTGTGTGTGTGTGTATACGTGTAGAATACGCGTACTAGAAAACCAACAAGGTAATGTCCGGTTGCTCAACCTAATTACACCACCAGCTGTCGCACAACAGCTGTTGCATAATGACCTACGTACTTCACGGAGAGGCACTTAATGTACGTCGTTAATTACCATAACCTGTCAACCGCTCGGGGGAAACTCGGTGAAGCATAACAAAAATTTAATTAGGTGTGATGGGCCAGCGGCTGCGATCAATACATTCCCATTAAAACGGGCAGCGGTGAGAAAACTTCGCGGGCGGGTCGATACGTAACAGCTGTGGCTGATCGTTATCTTTAATGGATGTTCTATTTTTGTAACGTTCGTTGTGGTGGAGAATTTAACCTGTTTTTTGTACACGGTCGTTGTATGGGAGAATTTAAAACATACATACAACCAAATAAACAAACCAACAAATTAAACAACAAAGAAAAGAAATATATCAAATAAATAAATTAAACAAAGTAATTAAAATCAAATTAATTAAAATGAATTTCAAACAAATAAGCAAATTACGTAACTCGTTAATAAAAATTACACAATATAAACAAAGTAATTAAATTAAACAACAAGTAAACAAACTAATTAAACAATCAAAGTAATTAAATTACATAACTAGTCAATAAAAATTCAAACTAATTATAAAATAAAATTAAAATTACGTAACTAGATACAAAATAAATAAAAATCAAATTAATTAAACTTATTAAAAATAAAATAATTAAATTAAAAATAAACAAAATAAAAATAATTAAAAAGTTAAAATCAAACAAATACAAAATAAATAAAAAATCGAATTATTAAACTTATTAAAAATAAACAAACAAAACACAAACAAAGTAATTAAAATCAAATTAATTAAAAAACAATAAAATTACGTAACTAGGTCAAAAATTAATTAAAAATTTAAAAACTCATTAAAACTCATTAAAAAACACATTAAAATTACGTAACTAGGTCAATGATGACGTCATAATGTTACTAATTACGTCACAAGGTCAATGATTACGTCACAAGGTCACCAAAAGGTGACCTACTTCCCCACCACCTGCGCCAACCCCAGTTGGCGTAGTATTTTACTATATGTCTTTGCGCATCCTGCGCATCCTGCTCCACCACCCTGCGGCAGCTGGCGTAGTATTTTACTATATGTCTTTGCGGCAGGCTGCGGCAGGCTGCGCATCCTGCTCCGAGTATTTTGCTATATAACCTTTGCGCCTTCCCACCACCACCTGCGCCAAAAATAATAATCAAAAGGGACCTAATATACTACTCCTAATTCAGTTAACTTTCCCTTATACAGGGGGCCCTAAGCATCCTGATATTTTAGCAATAGAGTTAATACGCGCTTAGCTCTTGTGTCACGTGGCTCTCTTAGTAATTTCTATACCACTGAAGATTGGTCATACGCACAAACATGTGAAAAATGTACTGGTCCGCAACCACCAGGGAACGCATTGAAGAATGATCTATGTAACATGTCATTAAAACAAACGAAAATGGCTTCTTTTTTTTTTTTTTTTTTTAAAGCCCTTGTGTGGCCGACAGGAGATACACAATTAAAGAATATACGTAACCGCCCTACGTGAAACAATCAGGACGATGTACATGAGATTTAAACACTAGTAATAGATCTTGTCCACTGACAAAAACTTAATTAAAGTAGCGATGTTAATTGATACACCTACTTGTTTAGGTCGTGTGTATCTTAAAATTAAAAGATATGGGGATTAAATGGCAAGAATACAGGAGGATAATATTCAATTACAACTTCGATGACTTAAGGAGGACAAATGCAGGATAACCTAGGTACACACCTCAATTTGCAACTACATTGCTTTTAAAATTGTGCTTGATTATGTTGTAATTTATCTATAAAAAAGCATAACTATACACAAATTAGATTCAGATAACAAAGCTAGAAAACATCTCTCCATACCTTTCAAAATAGGCCTTCTGTTGTAAACTTGTTAAGGTTATAGAGCTGCTAGTCTGGATCTAGTGGAAGGTGCGGGGTTATAATAGAAAGGTCACTTTGTATTATGTTTATACGTGTGATCAGACCACTTACAACTTGCAGATCTGACAAAGGTCGCTAGCTTGATGTAATTTTCTCACGTGTTGTGTTTTCTAAGCGAGGTTAAATAAAAAAACACGTTGATTATTTTAGCAGCAAACAAAAGATTGTTAGGTAATTTTTATCGATTGTCGTTAACAGAAAATTGGTGGCCTACAGTTCAGCCTTTAATCCGTCACTGTCAATGAGTTATGGCTTTATCACTTCTTTTTCTAAACTTCTGGGATGAACCTAGCCCCCATCTGGCGTCTAGTTTAGGTTTTAATTCTAATCGACCTGTCTCTTTTAATAACAAGACCTAACATTCAAAACACGTTGATTCCTAACTAACGTTGTGATTTCGAACGATGCAAATAGCCTGACCAGCAGCTCTATACATTTTTTAAATGTTTGGTTTCACCGTTATTGAATTAGCCTATCACTAACCGGTCCTTGTTTTGTCAGCTATTAGACGGATTATTCATAAGTGCACATGTTGGATTAATACATGTTTTTCTTGCCTGTTTTGTTAAGAGTCAGTTATTTTTTTCTTCAGAGACTGCATGATTATCCGAATTTTGTGCCAGAAATAAACTTTATAATATATAGGGAGTGTCGCTTTACGTAAACAGTTTTTAAAAAGAAAGCGATGACAGCCGATGTTAACATTAGAGGGGAAGTTTTTTTATGGGGAATAACTCATATGTATTTGTTTTGTTTTGTTTTTTTTTTTTTTTTTTTTTTTTTGGTAGATAAAAGAGCTTGCATTTAGACATTCAAACGGTCGCTTAATTTGCATAAAACAGAAGTCTGTCGGAAGTTTAAATTTACTATGTAAGACAAAATTTGAAAATTTCTAAAAATCAGGGTCCACTCATTACCCCCCCCCCCCCACACACACACACACTTCCCCACTTCCTTCCCTTAATTTGTATCAAACTGCCCATATGATCGCTAAGCTCGAAGAGGCAACTAAGAAAGACTAACATCTCCAATAACGCATCTAGGGAGTTTTAATCCAAAACAACCTGATCTAAATACTGTACACGTATAGCTATCCGAAACCTCACTTGTAAAAACAGATATGTAAAGGATTTCCATACCTTTCTTAGTAATGTAGTTAGGAAACAAAGGCGGTCAGACATTTTTTTATTTATTGCATGGGTTATTCAATAATTTTGCTAGTCTGAATGAATGCGAGTGAGAACTAATTCAGGATGTAGACGCTATGCCTGTTATGTTATTTTAGGGCTTTATAAAAAACAATGTCTGAGTAGGAGGTGATGATAGTTGGTATTCATCTTTAAGTGTGTGCCCCTTTTATGTAAAACGTATATTTTTAAACGCAACTAATTATTAAGCAGTTGAAAATGAATGCGTTGTGATTTTTTTTTGTTCTTTATATTTATTTAATTTTAGATTTAACAGATTGACAGTACTTAATTAAAAACGATACCGAATATCTATAATAAACTTACTATGTAAGTGTTCTGGAATTGAATAACTAAAAATCTGAGTATTGTCAAAACGGTCACAAAAAAATTAAAGGGCGGTTACGTTTAATTACAAAGATAGTGCTGTAAACAAATAAACCGAGTACATGGCCTTTGTGTTGAGGAACAAACATTGTAATCAGGGGCGTAACGAGGGGGGGGGGGGCGACACCATTTAGGGGGTGACACCAAGGCAAAAAAAGCAAAATATATAGAGAAAAACTTGAGGGGGGGGGTGCAAATCGAAAGTTCGAGGGGGGGTGCAAATCGAAAACTTGAGGGGGGGGGTGCAAATCGAAAGTTTGAAGGGGGTGCAAATCGAAAATTTGAAAGTTTGTCCCCGGGAAGGGTCGCTACGCCTCTACGCCTCTGGGGGGTGGCACCATTAAGTGCCGCACCGGGTGACACCCGACCTCGCTACGCCACTGATTGTAATTAATATTTTTTTTTTAAATAGGTTAATCAGATGGGAGTGATAATGAGGTCAAACAGCTTGCAAGATAGTTCATGTCTGTTGTTACTTAACCTTTCAAATAAAACGTTGGGGAGGAAAGTGCAGTATACATTTAGTTGAACACAAAAATGGCAAAATTAGTTAAGTTGGACTCATGCCTTTAAAAAGGACATTGCAACATCTCAGCTCTTTCAATAAATTTAAAAAAAAATAACATAAATAGTCTAATTTTAAGTTGTTTTTTTTTTTAAATTTATAAAATGGGTTGAGATGTTATGTCATTTTTAAAGACATGAGTCCAGATGTTTGTGAAGTCAGGGTCCATATATTTGTGAATATTGGGGGGGGGGGCAGGTATTTTTTTGTGACGGCAGGGGTCCAGATATTTGTGAAGGCAGGGGGCCCAGGTATTTGTGGAGGTAAGGGCTGAGATATTTGTGAAGGCAGGGGGCCCAGGTATTTGCAGAGGAAGGGGTCCAAACGTATGTGAATGTAGGCGGGCAAGTATTTCTATGTGACGGCTGGGGTCCAGATATTTCTGAAGGCAGGGGGCCCAGGTATTTCTGAAGGCAGGGGGCCCAGGTATTTCTGAAGTGGTCCAGATATTTGTAAAGTCCTCATTAGAATGACGTCACCATCCACATTACCTACCCTCCCTTTTCAATTATTAATTTTTTACTTAGGTAATTTTATCTGTCCGTTTGTCAAAATACTTAATCGAAAAAAAAACTATTTTAAAATCTTGTTTGTTTGTCTGTGTGTCTGTACGTGAACACAATGTTGAGCGATTTACAATGACCGGAAGTATATTGAATGTATAGTTTCCTAAATGCCAATACCGTACGTATCGTTTCAGTTACATTTTATTCACAAGTATAAGGTCCTACATGTCGGTTCTGTCAACTTCTGAAAAATATCCGGCATTAGTACTTTAGTACTCTATTTCTGATTTTCAATAACCAGTGAAAATTGTGGTACTTTAATGTCATATTATTTAGCTTCATATTTAAAGAACTCTTGGCCTCTGTTTTCAATTACAATCTAATCAACACGCTAGTTTTATTTTAAGAATAAGGTCACCGTTTCACCCCCCCCCCCCCCCCGCCACTCCACCCCACCCCCCCCCCCCCCCCCCACCCGTTCCTTTCTGCAGTACCACAGTATTTCAGTACATCCGCAAAGAGCTTCACATGTTGGGTTCAGTAAGTAATATGATTTCTTAAAATATGTTTAATTATTTTTTTTTTGCACGACTTTATATAGATATGGCAAATTAATTACTCACAAATAACAAATCATTCATTTCATGATATGACAGATACACAGACTCAGACACAGAAAAATGTTAACAAGTCTATTTTATTTTTTTAAACTATGTTATTAATGTAATTATTTATGTTCTACATAAACTGTCATTAAAGAAATGTTATAGGCTAAACCAATGTGAAATGTGTTTATAAAGATCACACTTGACATAAGAAAGTTCTGGGTGGGCTGGACCAAGGTCTTCACATGACGGGGTAGCTGGCCGCTGTGGCGATACCACACTGGTTCTTCTTGTTTCTGGACATCAGGATGTAACCTTCATCTCCCCAGCTTGGGCCCCAACTGAAGATAAAAATAGAACGGCACGTGACTTGTTAGTTGTACAAAAAGTGTACAAGTGGGATTGGTTTATTATTATGGTTCTTGCGACTTCATGTGGTGACGTGAAATACAAAATGGCTATTTTAAGAATTCGGAAACTACCTATTCTAAATACTCCTCCATACTGAGTTGCTCTTAAGTTAAATTATTTCTTATTAACTCGACAAAAATTTAGATAATACAAAAATTAATATCGATTTCTTAAGGAGTTAATTTTTTTTAATGCAGACAGATTCAACCAAGGATCTAAGTTTATAGCAAATTTATGTTTTAACATATAACGTACATTTTTATTTTGTTTTTTTCTTTCTACTTTTTCTAAAAACTACACAAAATTTTATTTTTGTCAAATACTTCTTCTGACCTGTTTTTGACGATCCAGTAGTCCTTGCCTGCCAGGGTGCCATATCCTACAGCCAACACGGCGTGGTCCAGCTCGGTGGTGCTGCAGCCAACGCGGTCGTACACACCACCGCCGTAGCTCTGGAAATGTGGGTCGCTGGCATCAATAGCCACGCTGACTGGTCCAACCTGTCATACAAGAGGGGGGGGGTTAGTGGGGTCCAGCACTAGATACATAATAGATAGCCTTGTGTAGGAAAGATAGGTAAATAGTGTTTATATTATTATTGAAATAGCAGGCACATAGTGGTTAAAGCATCACTGGATGCTTGCTATTTCACTTAGTAAATGACAAAGTGCGTATGTTATGCTATGACCCATACAGGTAAATTTAACATTACATGGCTACCGCAGGTAAATATTAGCCTGACCTAGCCACCACAGGTGGGCACTGTTTAACCTAACACCACAGGTAGACACTGTTTAACCTGACACCACAGGTAGGCACTGTTTAACCTGACACCTAACACACCCACTAGTTAAAAAAAAACCATGGAGCCACATAAACAGCCAAACCCTGAGACTCACCGTGGCCACAGCTTGCATTAGAGAATCCTCACTTCCGGCTTCAATGTCCTTGAAAGACTTGACGGTGGCACCAACGTCCGCTGCTTTGAAATTACAAGGGCGATCCTGTCATGGTGAAAGTATCAATTATTTCAGAAAGTAGCATAAATTACCAAACACATGATGTTTTTTTTTTCAAAATAACTTCATTCAATAATTTAAAGTATGAATTAATAAGTCTAACAAATTTAGTATTTTTTATTGTGTGATGCATTCGTTATAGTATCCTACATAAAGACTAGCTAGCTAGCAACAAATGTAACTATAGTAGTTTAAAATTGTGTCTACATTGGGTAATAATTTTTCTCTGATATTCTGTCACTTGAAAATGGCACTGCAAAGGTCACGTTACCTCATCTAAGTAAGGATAGCTAGCCTCGGTGTCAATGCCCTTGTTGTCGATGACGTATTGGAAGGCCAGATCCATCAAACCACCTCTACAGCCCAGGTTTCCTGAAATCATACATTACAGTTAAACAGAGGGTGAAACGGCTTTGTTTGTAGGGGAGGGGGAGGAATGTGGAGACCATCTTAATGAGAAAACTCCGTGATTAAACAAATGCTGTCTTGCTGATAATTGTTTATTGGAAAAAAAAAATATGGAAGCAAATCCAGACAGATAGTAGGTAAATGTCGAAGTCAAAGGGTGATAACCAAGTCATTGACTTCGTCAAATCCAGACAGAAAGGTAGTCAAAGGGCGATAATCAAGTAATTGACACAATCCAGTCTGTGAGCTTATTCGCGCTAGTTTCCCTTTATTTGATTCGTGTTTCCAAGAAATGTTTTAATTGTCTTAAACGCAAAGAAAATCCTAAAATAAAAATAATACAGATTTTAGAAATCTAAAAACTTACAATTATAAAAGTAGAGGTTTTTATTTAAATGTAGGCCTATTCATCACTTTGGTCAAAAAATAAAAATTTTAATCTTTGTTTTAATTCTGGCAGCAAGCAAGCATTCTCGCGTATTGTTTCTCCCCTTCACATCATGAGGTAATGTGTAACTACACAAAACATTTACTTAGTACCAGTGTATACTGAGTATAGTAAGACAAGCACTCAAACTAGTCAAGCCTTGCTGTCTGTGAAAATACCCCATAAAGGGCTGGGGCACCACATATTCTTGACCATGTGTGAAGATGGTGAAGGGTTCAGAGAATGTGATGCCGCATTTGTTTCGCTGGTTATTGCTGTTTCTACAAAGCATTCTGATTGTTTTCAGAGTTTTTGTTACTGTGCAAAAGGGAAGAAGCCAAACTGTGTTTACTCCTTTGATGTGGATTCCGTAAAAAGGAAGTAAAGGTTAAGTAGAAAACAGACAGAAACAGCTAGTCATTTGTAGATCACTAGAGAGAATTTTAAAAAACCTAAAACATCTACCCCATTTATAGATGGACGCCAACTAGAATAAAAACACTGAAACACCTACCCCATTTTCTGGAACAGTCGACCAAGTTAGACTCGGACAGTTCGACCAACTTGCCCGTCTGTTTAAAGTGCTGACCCTCAAGAGACCCCGTGGATGAGAATGCCCAGCAGGATCCACAGGCACCCTGGTCCTTGACCCTAGTGACGTAGCCTTTCTTCCTCCAGTCGACGGATGAAGGCAGAACGTCCCTCAACAGACCGCTAACGTAGTTGCCAGGGTTCAAAGCTTTGTTCAGACGGAGTCCGTTCATGGTTGCTCTGAATTCTTCGTGACTCTGTCAAATAGCGTTCGAGAACAGAATAGAAAGGCTGCTCAAGTACTGAATATGCATAGTTAAATTAACTTATTAAAAAATATTGCCCAGTGAATTGTTTAAGTAGGTATTGTAAACACTAGAAAAATTAGGCACGTACGAGCCGACCCGCGGCGTGCCATACGCCGCTCTTTAGTTGCTATTAAGTTGTATTATTTCCTAACTTTTAGTAATTCATAATTTGTGAATTCAACACTACCACTTGCGTCGTGGTGGTGTCCACAGAGAGAATTATACATAGAGATTGTAAATACTAGAAAATTAGGTGCGTATTTTGTAAATACTAGAAAATTAGGTACGTATTGTAAATACTAGAAAATTAGGTACGTATTGTAAGTACAAAAAAATTAGGTATGTATTGTAAACACAAGAAAATTAGGTACGTATTGTAAATACTAGAAAATTTGGTACGTATTTTGTAAATACAAGAAAATCTCTAGCATAGTTGAGAACTTGGAATTTATTTTAAATTTAGGACTTAGAAATTTAGAAAAATGAAACAAGACTTAAAAAATGTTGCTGAATGCCAAATAAATCTGTTTCAGAATTTTATTTTATTTTTTTAAGCCTGGAGTGGATAAATGGCGATGCTAAATTTTTTTTACGATTTTTTCTATTCAACTTTACTTTAGCAACTTTTAAAGCCATATTAATATTGTTGATCACATACATTTTTTTCATCTATAAAACATAATTTTCTTATTTAAACAATATTCACCCTCGTAAGTAATTAAAAAACTGTTTATTAAATAATGTATCAACTGACCATATCCGTGTACTTGTTCTCCTTGAGGTAATAACTCTTGAGACCTTTAGCGTACAACTCGTTGTGTTCTTCGATTGTCTTCAGGTTTGATTGCCAGATGTACCGTCTGATGACGTCATCGTCCCCTGTGTAGGTTTTGTTATGTTTGGCTTTAAAGATGACCCAGTTGGCCTCCATACTGGCAGACGCCAGGCAGACGGCCAATGCCAGAATCACAACTCTCAGCATCTGGTCAAGAGGTAAACATAGGCACTAATGACATTTTTTTTTAAAGTGATGACAGCGGTAAACTTGAAGGTAGTTCGCGTGCACAAATTGAAAGGCGAGTTACCGTTTAGGCTTGCGATTCATAGGCGGAGGGTGTAAAGCTTCCCTACTTCTGTCTTTGACTCATGTTAACTTGCAAACATTGCATAATTCTAATAATTACCATCTTCCCATTTACAATATACATCAATTATTTCGCGAAACTTCGCAATGCATTATGTTGTAGCTGAGAACGCATATTGAATTAAAATAACATTTTAAAAACTATTCTTCATATGAAAATGGACTATAAATTTCCGTTCTTCGACGCAGGTAAACGCCACTAGTAAATAATCTTTCATTTAATCAAATGATGACTCAAAGTTTCGCTTTAACAATCAAAACGAATGACATCAAATTAAATATAGAGCTCACGTTTAGGCCTATAATTAATAAAAAAAAAATAAGCACTTGCAAAAACAATGATATTTAGTTGAATAGCATGAGTTATAAATCAAGTAGTATCGAATAACTAAAACGGAGTGAATAAACGCAATATGATTTCTTTGTCTTCTTGTGTTAACGTTTAAGTCTAGACTACAAATAAATATTTTTTTTAAAATGAGAATAGATTCAACGGGATATAATTTAGTTGTGTTTTATTTTTCTTTACGATTTATTTAAAGACTTTACAAATAATATATTTTATTTATAAAAAAAACAGAAACTAATAGCAATATCGATAAAAGTTTCACTAAACTTTACTCACCTTGTAAGTTTTGAAGGGACAGCCGCACACAAGTAATCAGCACAAGCAGGTGGTCAGTTTTTACCCTCTAGTCCAACCAGTGGCCACATGCTTTCCTAGCCTCATTATATACCCCATATGTAGGTCAGTCATCTGACCAGTCTTATCCGGCTGGGGTCAGTCTTAATCCATCACGTGAAGATTAAAAATCGAACACAAAAGCCGTATCTTGACCACTGTGTAGACATGGGAAGGGAAGTAATTCAATTGATTCAAGAGAACCCCCAGGCCATTTGTCAGGATAACAATGACGGTCAAAATAGATTAAAGGGCGATAACAATTTATCTATAGTGTGAAGCGGTAAGCAATTGACCAGGGTAGATGACCTTCGACTTGTCGACCCAGCATTGTGGTTGTGCGTGGTGTTTGAACTTGGCTTTAGGATGTGGATGTGGTGGCGTCTATAGATAAACACACCTGGAGGTTTCAAGGCTGATGTGATGATGTATTGTATGAGAACCTGCGGGGTAGTAGGTGGCGAAATGTCAAGTGTATTTATTGAGTATTCCAATTTTAGAACAAAAAAATGTCAAAATTAAGGCTATTTGTGTTTCAGCTGAGGGTTTTCCAGGAGGGGGTAAAATTGTAATGTCTATTGTGAAAGTAATGGGTTAAGACTAATGTCTAGGTAGTTGATCCACATTTTTGTGAAAGTAATGGGTCTAGAGTTTTGTGAAACTAGTGTGTACAGATTTGGTATAGTGGGTCTAGAGTTTTGTTGAAATTAGTGTGTACAGATTTGGTGAAATTAGTGTGTACATTTTGGTGAAATTAGTGTGTACAGATTTTGTGAAATTAGTGTGTAAAGATTTTGTGAAATTAGTGTGTACATTTTGGTGAAATTAGTGTGTACAGATTTTGTGAAATTAGTGTGTACATATTTGGTGAAATTAGTGTGTACATATTTGGTGAAATTAGTGTGTACATTTTGGTGAAATTAGTGTGTACATATTTGGTGAAATTAGTATGTACATATTTGGTGAAATTAGTGTGTACATATTTGGTGAAATTAGTGTGTACAGATTTGGTGAAATTAGTGTGTACAGATTTGCTGAAGGTAGTAGGTCCAGAGTTTGGTGAAATTAGTGTGTACAGATTTTGTGAAATTAGTGTGTACATTTTGGTGAAATTAGTGTGTACAGATTTTGTGAAATTAGTGTGTACAGATTTTGTGAAATTAGTGTGTACATTTTGGTGAAATTAGTGTGTACAGATTTAGTGAAATTAGTGTGTACAGATTTAGTGAAATTAGTGTGTTCAGATTTGGTGAAATTAATGTGTACAGATTTTGTGAAATTAGTGTGTACAGATTTTGTGAAATTAGTGTGTACAGAATTGGTGAAATTAGTGTGTACAGATTTGTTGAAGGTAGTGGGTACAGATGAAATTAGTGTGTACAGATTTGTTGAAAGTAGTGGGTCTAGAGTTTTGTCCAACAGGTAAGTAGCCTATCAACACATGGGGCACACCGACAAATATAAGCTATATGGCCTATGGTCATGTTATACACTCGTACTAAACAGTCTTCTGGCTGATTAGTGTGATACTCGCAGTGTTAAACGGCTATTTAAGTATGGTAATAGAAGTGTCTTTACGTGGACAATGTGATGATTTTAACAGGATAGATGTGTCAAATTCTAGACAAATCTAAAAATGGCATGTGTTACAACATCACTCCCCCCACCCAGCACATGCTAGCACACCACAGTGCTATAACTTCTTACTCCCCTTCTGTCCAGACCATCAGGATCACCCCATCTCACTCACCCCATCCCACTTGCTCCATCCCACTCACCACATCCCACTCGCACCATCTCACTCACCCCATCCCACTCATCAAATCCCACTCGCACCATCTCACTCACCCCATCCCACTCACCACATCCAACTCTTACTCACCTCATCCAACTCATCCCATCCCACTCACCCCATCCCACTCACCCCATCCCACTCACCCTATCCCATCCCACTCATCCCATCCCACTCACCCCATCCCACTCTCTCTCTCACCCCATCTCACTCATCCCATCCGACTCATCCCTTCCCACGCATCACATCCTACTCATCACATCCTGCTTACTCCATCCCACTCTTACTCACCCCATCCCACTCAACCATCCCACTCACCCCATCCAACTCACCCAATCTCACTCACACTCTCCCCATCCCACTAACCTATCCCACTCACTCCATCCCACTAACACTAGCCCCATCCCACTCACCCCATCCCACACACCCATTCCCACTCACCCCATCCCACTCACTCCATCCCACTCAAACTAGCCCCATCCCACACACCCCATCCCACTCACCCCATCCCACTTACCCCATCCCACTCACCCCATCCCACTCACGCCATTTCAATCACCCCATCCCACTCACCCCATCCCACTCATCCCATCCCACTCTCTCTCTCACCCCATCTCACTCATCCCATCCGACTCATCCCATCCCACGCATCACATCCTACTCATCACACCCCGCTCACTCCATCCTACTCTTACTCACCCCATCCCACTCAACCATCCCACTCACCCCATCCTACTCACCCCATCTCACTCACACTCGCCCCATCCCACTAACCTATCCCACTCATCCTATCTCACTCACCCCATCCCACTCACCCCATCCCACACACCCATTCCCACTAACCCCATCCCACTCACTCCATCCCACTAACACTAGCCCCATCCCACTCACCCCATCCCACTCACCCCATCCCACTCACGCCATTTCACTCACCCCATCCCACTCACCCCATTCCACTCACCCCATCCCACTCATCCCATCCCACTCACCCCATTCCACTCGACCCCCATCCCACTCACCCCATCCCACTCACTCTATCCCACTCACACTCGCCCCATCCCACTCACCCCATCCCACTCACCCCATCCCACTCACTCTATCCCACTCACACTCGCCCCATCCCACTCACCCCATCCCATTCACCCCATCCCACTCACCCCATCCCACTCACCCCATCCCACTCACGCCATTTCACTCACCCCATCCCACTCACCCCATTCCACTCACCCCATCCCACTCACCCCATCCCACTCACCCCATCCCACTCACGCCATTTCACTCACCCCATCCCACTCACCCCATTCCACTCACCCCATCCCACTCATCCCATCCCACTCACCCCATCCCACTCACCTCATCCCACTCACCCCATTCCACTCACTCCATCCCACTAACACTCGCGCCATCCCACTCACCCCATCCCATTCACCCCATCCCACTCACCCACTCCCACTCGCCCCATCTCACTTGCCCCATCCCACTTGCCACATCCCACTCACCCCTTCCCATTATACATAGGTTCGTGATGTCGTTACGGACAACCCCTTTAGAAAAATGCGTCCTTTGTTCCGGGTCATCAAGGAAAATATCAGGCGCATAAGGTTTTTAAATTTTAATCAGCAACTGCATTGTAATATACTCGACTTAAACTCAAATGTTGACAAAAGTATGTTTTCTGAGACTTGGTGGGACACGGGGCAGATGAAGTAGAGTTTGGCAGGTTTTATAAACTTGCCATTTATGTCTTTAAAATATTGAGTTGTTTCCTCTTCAAACAAAGAAAAAAACTAACATCTTGATTAATGTGAGACGTGTGGTGGAGCAAATAAAAACAAGTTAATAAAAAGTCTAGTGACAATTTAAGCGCAATTTCCTTAATTAATTTTTTTAAAAATGTGAAAAAATGATTAGGCCTAGCGAAACAAAACCTTGTAATTGTAACTCCCTATCACTCTCATATAAATTATAAATAAATTAATAGGGTACAAAAATAACGTTTGAATTAATAAGTAAAAAAAAAGACAACTATATTAACCTATATCAACGGAAATAGTTTTATTTTAACGAGTAGGCCTACAAGATGCTCAGTTTAAAAAAGTAGTAAATATCATCCTAGGCCTACACGATGCTCAGTTTAAATGTTCTTAATTAATTTTTTGTGACCGAACGAAAGGATATTTTTGAAAACTTTCTTCGGCAATATTGGTCTAAATTATGGCAGAAATCGATTGGTAAATGTTTCAAGTCGCTAAGTGGTCTGGTTGCCGAGATATGGAGCAAAAACTGCATTTGTTCGAGGTTTTTTGGCTTTTCCGGGAAACCCAGGAAGGAATTCCGGGAATTTTTTTGGCCTATGTTCATCCTCGGAACTTGCTTAACATATTTGCTTTGGAACTAGTCCTCGATATTGCTTCGTTGAGGAGGAGATACGACTTAAAGGCTGCGGACACACATCCATCCAGAAATGACGAGTTAATAATCGCAATCCCAGTATGGAAATTACGCTAAAAACGTTAGCAAATCTTTGTCAGCATTAAATACATAGGGCACTTTTTTAGTTGCGGATGTTTAAAAATATAGAAACATACAAAAATGTGCTCTGCTGAAAAGTTTGTTAAGATTTTCGTGAAGAGGTGTGATGAAGAGGTAGAGGGGTGGGGTTAAGAAGGTGTGATGTCACACTTTGGTATTTAAGAAAAAATACTTTTAGTAGTTAATTCGCTCTCATTCTGTTTTTAAATAAAATAAAATAAAGGTATTATTATTAGGGGTTGCGTGGTCGGATCGATTGCAAAACCGAAAGTCCCGAGTTTGAATCCCCGCGCAGATGAGATTTAATAGCTGGGGACAGCAACCGACCTAGAAGAGAAACTACAAAATTAAACAACTTGTGCTAACAAGGCATCACTGTATGGCCCTCCAGTTAAGGTCACCGGCCAGGCCGCAAGAGTTCCTAGATGAACTTCAACGCCCACGAATGCGTGACCAAGGCGAGCCACCTAGATGCAGGCATCCGGCTGTGGTGAGGCATGTGTGTGTGTGTGTGTGTGTGTGTGTATGTGTGTGTATGTGTGTGCGTGTGTGCAATTGGTGTCACCCACTCCCATTTTGCCTAATGGCGTCAATTTGTGTGCACATTATATTAATCCACCAATTAATTTTTTTGTGGAAAAAGCATCGTTTTTATCGTAAATTATTAGATTTCGGTATCACCCCCTTCCCGGTCGTTGATTGACTTATCAGTTATTTAAAATATTCAACAAAACCTTTTTTCCTCTGTAAAGTTTGTAGTTGGTGTTACAACTGTATTAAAGCGTGTACATTTAATACTGAAGATGTTTATTTATACTCAGTTTTTAATATAGGTGGATTAACTCTAATTAATTGTTTATTGAGCTGTCAAAAAGTATATTTCTTCTATATATTTTTCAACTTTCGCCACGGTGTCCCGCTCCCCCCCCCCCCCCCCCCCCGCTAAATGGTTCACCCGGTGCGGTCCGCATCCCCTGTCCCCGCCTCGCAACGCATTTCGGTCAATGTGTTACATCATTTTGTGTTGGGGTGACTTTTTTTGACGATGGTATCCAATAGGTAAAAATCAAAACTTATTTTATAGATGATCTTTAATACAATTTCTAATAATTAGAGACAAGTAGCTTAAAAATTAAGTGCATTTATTCAAGGGACTTAAGCCTGTCGTGATAAGTAAATCCTATAGTATATTTTGAGTTGTATACCTTTGAACACAAATAATGGAACTATATTCTTTCGCGACAAATAAGTTATTTTGTAATAATCGGCAATAGATTTTTTGTTTTACTGAAACTTGAATTTCAATGTGATAACATCAATGAACTTAATAATCAACTTCTTTTACATTTTTGATGGTTCGTTAGCTTACTTACCATTAAAGTTTACAATCACGAAGTAACTAGAGAACTTACCAATTATCGACTTATTATTTTAGGAATATTTTTTTTTGGATTTAGTGTTTTAATATATCTGGAATTGTCGAGTGGTTACACGTTTTGTCATTTACCACCACAAGACCAATACTGATTGGGGAGTACCAACATAGATCTTAACCATCATAGACTAGGACTTAATGCATCTTATGACCAGGACTGTACCATCACAGGAAGAGAACTGTACCATCATATGACCAGGACTGTACCATCATAGGACTAGAACTGTACCATCTTATGACCAGGACTGTATCATCATAGGACCAGGACTGTACCATCATAGGACCAGGACTGTACCATCATAGGACCAGGACTGTACCATCATAGGACCAGGACTGTATCATCATAGGACTAGAACTGTACCATCATAGGATCAGGACTGTACCATCATAGGAACAGGACTGTTCCATCATAGGACCAGGACTGTACCATCATAGGACTGTACCATCACAGGATCAGGACTGTACCACTGTACCATCATAGGACTAGGACTGTACCACTGTACCATCATAGGACCGGAACTGTACCATCCTAGGACCAGGACTGTACCATCCTAGGACCAGGACTGTACCATCATAGGACCAGGACTGTACCATCATAGGAACAGGACTGTACCATCATAGACCAGGACTGTACCATCATAGGACCAGGACTGTACCATCATAGGAACAGGACTGTACCACTGTACCAACATAGGACCAGGACTGTACCAATATATGACCAGGACTGTACCATCATAGGACCAGGACTGTACCATCATAGGACTAGAACTGTACCATCATAGGAACATGACTGTACCATCATAAGACCAGGACTGTACCATCATAGGACCAGGACTGTACCATCACAGGACTGTACCATCATAGGACCAGGACTGTACCATCATAGGACCAGGACTGTACCATCACAGGACCAGGACTGTACCATCATAGGACCAGGACTGTACCATCATAGGACCAGGACTGTACCATCATAGGACCAGGACTGTACCATCATAGGACCAGGACTGTACCATCACAGGACCAGGACTAGCGCTCTCATTCTCCCTAGCACTCCTCCATTTTTTATTTCACCCCCCCCCCCCCCCTCCCCCTTTCTTTATCGCTTTCTCTCACTCACACATACAGAGAGACAGCGAAATTTTTCTTGTATCTACTTTGTCTTTTGTCTCTTTTACTGGTGCATTTTTTTAGCTGTTATGAACGTGTGTAGGCGCGGGGGGGGGGGGGCAGTTTGATCGCGAAAATTCGTACAATTCCAACAGGGAGCGTTCTACAACTAGACCATGCTTTAAACATGTCACAGCGTGACGTGACCATTCGTCTGCGTCCACGACAAAATCTCGCGAATCTGATAAAACACGTTACAAAAAAATAAACGGGCGACACTTTTTTTTTAAAAGACGGAAACAAATTAACCCTTTAGTCCCCGCCCAGTCACCAAGGTGCAAACATCTTGTCCAGTCCTTGAGGCGTGACGTCGTGGGTTAAAGGAAGGTGAACTTTTCGATTTAACCGCTGCTGGCTCTCAAGTGGGACGGAATAATGTGACAGTGCCGGTATCTAAGAATGGGGTGGGCGGGGAGGGAGTGTGTGTGGGGGGGGGGTGTTTGTTTAAACTATTTTAACTCAATGTTTTCTTTCCATTACACTTCCCATTGCGCGCGAGGTGTCCGCGGAATCTTGTTTTACCTGCAATAGGTGTAAGAGTTTTTTTTGTCGGTACTCTGTGAATAAACCATTTCGAATGTTAAAAGAAATTATTTGGGCATTTTTCTGAGTTGTTCGGACTGTTCGTGTCCAATGGCATATGAGTGCTTTAAGGTGTGTTGTATGTGTGTATTGTATGATGTATAGATGTTGTTTGTAACTGTGGCTATTCAAATATGATAACACAATCACTCTGTACAAAAATAACTAACTCAATTATTCACTCATCCGTATTCATTGACAAATGAACCAAACTGCATATACCATGATCATTTAACTACTCTTTGTCTCTCTCTCTCTATCTCTCTCTCTCTCTCTCTCCCTATATATATATATATATATATATATATATATATATATATATCATTTAACCACACACACTAAATACATACTATATAATATGTATACGGGTAAATGAAAGTATATGGGTATGTCTATCAGAAGGTTTGTATTTTATGCATTACTTCACCTTTCATCCGATTATCATGAAACTTTGGAAAGTTAATAAGAATATTCCTGGAAAGGTTTGTGTTGAAAAAAAAAAGTTAAATATTGGTGGGGTGACTTGGCGCTCAGGGTTCCACAGCGTCTGTCTTTACCCCATGGGTCTGTAGATTGGACGTCTTGCACGGGGACGGGCAGAGGTACGACCCCAGGGTCAGGTGGCACGGATCAACTTGGGTTTCCAATATAGAGTGTAGGGTCATTTGTGGAGTGTAGGGTTATTTGTGAAGTGTAGGGTCATTTGTGGAGTGTAGGGTTATTTGTGAAGTGTAGGGTCATTTGTGGAGTGTAGGGTTATTTGTGAAGTGTAGGGTCATTTGTGGAGTGTAGGGTTATTTGTGAAGTGTAGGGTCATTTGTGGAGTGTACGGTCATTTGTGGAGTGAAGGGTCATTTGTGGAGTGTATGTTCATTTGTGGAGTGTGAGGTCATTTGTGGAGTGTATGTTCATTTGTGGAGTGTATGTTCATTTGTGGAGTGTAGGGTCACTTCTGGAGTGTATGTTCATTTGTGGAGTGTGAGGTCATTTGTGGAGTGTATGTTCATTTGTGGAGTGTGAGGTCATTTGTGGAGTGTATGTTCATTTGTGGAGTGTACGGTCATTTGTGGAGTGAAGGGTCATTTGTGGAGTGTATGTTCATTTGTGGAGTGTGAGGTCATTTGTGGAGTGTATGTTCATTTGTGGAGTGTATGTTCATTTGTGGAGTGTAGGGTCACTTCTGGAGTGTAGGGTCATTTGTCGGGTGTAAGGGTAAAGCTTAGGACTTATTATTGTGATTAGGCTACGATTATTTTTTACACCATATTTAAGAGTGACGCTCCCATACTACACATTGAATGTTCTCAGACCTTACATCTCCTTCATCATTAAATCTGTTTCAAGCAACCAAAACATTGTGTCTTTCTTCTGTTAAACCCCAAATACATACTTTTTAAGTCGTGTATCCTAGCCACCTGAGTGAGCTTAATTAATCATTCATGTATTTCAGATAAACCCTCCTCATTTATTATTTGTTTGTTTCCAATTTTTTTACGTCAGATGTCAACCTCCGAATTTATCATTTTAAGCATATTTTCTAGATATACTTTAGATGTCACCTTCCTAATTCATCCTTCTATAGTTGAGTTTCCAAGCGTTGAATTTTAAGTGTCACCCTCCTCCAACTATTCCATAATCAAGTACTCAGGTCTCCAAGTACTCAGGTCTCCAAGTACTCAGGTCTCCAAGTACTCAGGTCTCCAAGTACTCAGGTCTTCATGTACTCAGGTCTCGAAGTAATCAGGTCTCCAAGTACTCAGGTCGCCAAGTACTCAGGTCTCGAAGTAATCAGGTCTCCAAGTACTCAGGTCTCCAAGTACTCAGGTCTCCAAGTACTCAGGTCTCGAAGTACTCAGGTCTCGAAGTAATCAGGTCTCCAAGTACTCAGGTCGCCAAGTACTCAGGTCTCGAAGTAATCAGGTCTCCAAGTACTCAGGTCGCCAAGTACTCAGGTCTCGAAGTAATCAGGTCTCCAAGTACTCAGGTCTCCAAGTACTCAGGTCTCCAAGTACTCAGGTCTCGAAGTACTCAGGTCTCCAAGTACTCAACTCAGTCTCCAAGTACTCTGGTATCCCAGTACTCCAAGTACTCAGGTCTCCGTGTTTGTTTCACCATGTTTAAACCTGATTTTGATTAACTACATACAGATAAAAACCAAGACTAGTAAAGATATCAATAAGAAAGAGAGCAATGATACAGAAAGTACTTACAAAGACAGCAGTGATAACGACAGCGATGATAATGAAAACGACGATATAATTTATGCTAGTTAAAAAAACAATAATGAAGATTAGCCATTTGTTTTGTGTCATTTATTTTTTTAAACGAATTTAGGGAATAAAATGCTGATCTTGTGATATTTGCAAAATGACATACAAACATACATGCTCGTGCACACATACATAACCCAAAATGGCTTACATATAAAAGAACCAACATACAGGTAACCCAAAAGTAACATACAAATGTGTCATAAAAACACACATACATACAATATTCTTATGAATGCACAAGTAGACAAATATGTGTCATCACTAAGTCATTCATCAAATTCACAGATCAAATAAATGTCATCGTCATGACATATCAAATAGATGACATTAATGATACCAAATCAGCGAAGTAGAACGTACACTAATATACATTTTTATCCTTACAGATAAATTGTGTGGGTTGATAATGACATTTAAAAGAAAATGTATTGTCTCATTATTTCTGTCAATTTGTTCAAATAAAGTAAAATAAATATGTTACACATTTGTTACATTGAGCACATGTGTAATTTTTTTTTAAACTGCGCCTAATGAACCGCTAGAAAACTATATGGATTATCTGTCTTTACAAGGGACATAACTCTCTTATTGAACTATGTAAACACACCGCAGTGGTCGTCCATTAATGACGTCACGTTCACTTTGGGAGAGGGGGTGTGAAATTATAAAACTACGAGCCGGCCCGCGGCATAACATACGCCGCTATTTAGTTGTTGTTTTTCTACTTTTCAGTTATTCATAATTTGTGAATTCGACAGTACCAACGCTGCCACTGAAAATATTTCTTTAAAACACTTTAAGTAGCTCGTTAAGGACCATAACCCCCACCTTCCTCCCCCCCCCCCCCCCCTCTACCTTTAAAATCGTTGGCTCTGCTTGTAAACATTTAGAGTGAACACAGCTCACTAAAACCATGTAGGGGTGGGGAGGTAGGGAGCGCGTTTACAGCTTGTTTTCTAGGCGAGTTTGCAGCTTGTTTTCTAGCGGCTCCCAGAAGAGAATTATATATATAGATTTTAAATTAATGTTCGCAGTGATTTCGGATTTTCTAAAGACTTTTTATGCGATTTGTAAAATGTAACAAATATCAATACTGTCTCAATTTTTCATTTTTTAGGGTGTTTGTGTGTGTGTTATTACAATATATAATGCTAAAGGTTAAGTAAAAATGTGATTTTTAAATCTTGACATCATTTATGGACGATCCCTAAGAAAGATTCAAGCATTCAAATATAATTATTTTTTTTAAACTATTGATCCAATCTATTTATGAACCATTGCTTGACATGACGACACTCTTCCTATAAGTTCGACTAGAGACTGTGTACAAGAGACGTGTACCACTACGTGCTTATTGCACGAATAAAACTAAATATTCATAGCAATGAACCGTCTGTACAATTGTTAAAATATTCTAGTGCATAAGGATATTTTAATCTGGACAACTTTACTGTTATAAATAAAACTATTAAAGGGCGACAACCTGAGTTTTAATTATCCTGACGGGGTTACTGTTTCTTTTATCCCATTACTTTTTGAAGACAAACTTTTCATAAAAATTATCTATTTATAAGCTTTTTATGTACGAACATCATATAGATTCGGTATATATTATGAACATGAAATTAAGAAATAAAGATGTTTCACTCTTAAATGACAATATCAGCAGCAGACCTATCATGAAGGTCACCAGGTCAATTAATCATCTAATTACTGACCACGACATAAAAAATATCTCCCTATAGTTTTAGGAATTCTCAGTCCTCTAAACGAAAATAATCGTTCCTCTGTTAAAACGTACCTCTCAAAACATGTAAACATTTATCTTAGTCCAAACACAAGACTTCAAAAATCAGTCTATTAATGTAAACAAAAGTAAACTATAAAAGTGTAAAGAAAAATAAATCTCCACTTTGAAATCAAATCTAACATTTCAAAATCAGTCAACATGATTCTATTTTCATATTAATATTTTATTGTTAATTTATTAAACACATAAACAATTGTTAAAAATTTTCCAAATATGTGACAATTTCTATACAATTATACCACATAATATATTCAATTTCACATTCAAACGAGGGGTTGATCTTTCAAAAGAGGGATTGATTAGTGGAATTTATAACCCATTCCTCATCACATCAATAAAAAAAACAAGCGTACTTCTTCCCTCACAAAAAAAAGTTTTAAAATTTCAAGAAACAAAAAACAAAGGTATGGCGATCAAATTAGTTTTAAACTTAACCCACATAAAAAACATAAATTTTAACTTGAGGAAAGAAAATGGCATTTAACAAAATAATAATTACAATAACATATAGATATCTACAATCTTATGTATCGTGGTTTATTTTTATACATCCAGCTTTCAAATAAAGATAAAACTAAAAAAAAAAACGCAAAATTGGCAAGATTTTAAAGATTATACTGATCTAATAAATAAACCACATTTATTTATATTTGAGTAATTAGGTTTGTGGGAGGGGGACGAATTATTTACATTTGTTTTAAAAATAAATCTGTCAAATTTGTAACATCACAACACATTCAGCAAGCTAAGGAAATCTTTCTTGTTTAGACTATCAAACAAAGGAAATCTTTCTTGTTTAGACTATCTAACAAAGGAAATCTTTCTTGTTTAGACTATCAAACAAAGGAAATCTTTCTTGTTTAGACTATCAAACAAAGGAAATATTTCTTGTTTAGACTATCAAACACAGGAAATATTTTTTGTTTAGACTATCTAACAAAGGAAATATTTCTTGTTTAGACTATCAAACAAAGGAAATCTTTCTTTTTTAGACTATCAAACAAAAGAAATCTTTCTTGTTTAGACTATCAAACAAAGGAAAACTTTCTTGTTTAGACTATCAAACAAAGGAAATCTTTCTTGTTTAGACTATCAAACTCTATCTCTATAAATAGATAGATAGATAGATAGATAGAGACTATCAAACAAAGGAAATCTGACTTTTCTAAACAATTAAACAGCAGAAATCTTTCTTAATTAAACAATGGAAATCTTTCTTGTCTAAGCATTTGAACAAATAAAATCTTTCTGGTCTAAGCATTTGAACAAATAAAATCTTTCTGGTCTAATCAATTAAACAAAGAAAAATATCTAAACACTTATTAAACAAAGGCAACATTTAAACCCTAATGTCATCATGTACATCCATTCTATTAGTCTGACTCACTGTGATCAAAACAAGATATCATCTCTCTACATTGATGAGAAATGTGTACAATTACCTGTACAATTTGTTTTAACTTTAATTACTATAAATCGTATACTTCAGACTTACATTAATTATTATCGATACTAAACTGATAAATTATGTTATTTACGAGTATCAATTTACATGCTTTTTTTAAATCAGTGTTATCACTGAAGAAAACTTGTAATATATTTTAGTTTAACAAAGTAAAACTAGAAAATCTTAAATTTTATAATTTGATTTTTTTTTCAATATTTTATATAAAAAGGATACCAATTTAATGTTGCTTTTAAAATTGTTATCTATTAACAATTACACATCGTATCCAATTGTAACAATTCAAAGAGAAAAAAAAACAATTGAAACCTAAACTGCCTTGTGCGCATGCGTGCAGTCATCACGAAATTAGCTTTAATTCGTGACGTTTCTGCGATTAGGTTTTGACATCCCATCCTGGGTCTTCAGGGGCGGGGTAGGGCTGGGTTCCAGAAGGTTCCACCACCACATCGTGACGTATAACCTTTCAACAAAATTAACCGACGCAGTTCATTGATTTTTTTTTTCGACGCAGCCATTTTTTTTTAAATGGACTAACGACAGCGCCCTCTGCTGGTTCATCAGTGACGTCAGCCGTCTTGTAGCAGGGACGCCAGAGTTATCGGTTTTTAGACTAGAGTTAATTTCAGGAGCAAAAATATACTTTTTTTTTACTAATACATGTACTGTTAGATAAATTTAGCTACGGGGAAATTGAAACCAATCAAGGACAAATGCAGTAAAACTGAAATATCCACCAAATTGCACAAAGAAATGTCTCAATTTCACCGCCATATCTGTGTATGAAATTGAACATGATCCGTCTATTGTACATTGCACAAACTTTGTTGGGTAAGATTTAAATATAACTGAGCCGAATATGTGACTATGTGTCTTTATAGAAGGAAAACATGGAACATATTAAAACGGGTATAATCCTTGTAGAATACCACCACATATATTAAATATAAACTGTCGTATTTGCGGGATTAATTGTTTTGGGATTTCATTTTTTTTAAAGAAATCCCTCACATAATTGGATGTTTAGGGGGGAAAAAATTGTCAAAAGAAAACAAAGTGACGTCATTTTCTTTTTCTCTCTCCACCACAAATCACACGGGCTATGCACAGCAAGGGGCAGATAAATTGTCACAACCATCAAAATTTAGAGTTATCGTTCTTGGATAAAAGTTTGTTTATTTTATATCCGGGTAACGATTTAGATTTTGTTTCCCAACACTTCACAAATTCATCTACGCACTCTTCATCGTCTGTTCCTCCTGACGATTCACTCCCGCCTGTTCTCATCCTTATCTGTTTTTATCTTCCCGTCGACGCTGCCCATGTGCTGCCCGTTGGGTGCCTGACCAGGGGGCACCTGTGCCCCGCCGGTGTACGTTTTGTCAATGATCTTGAGCGACTCGTTGAGGTAGTTCATGGCACAGTTGAGCGAGGCCACGACGGCGGGCTGGCCGAAGCCGTGGGTGAGCAGGGAGAAGTGGGTCAGGTGTCTCTGCATGCCGGGCTCCAGGACAGGGGTGGGCCGGGTGTTGTTCAGGGGTGACCTGTCCTGCATGATGACGTCAATGAACTCCTTCAATATTTGTCTGCAAGGGGAGACAACAATATTTATGAGATGTATACTTTTATAAAATATATCTATATCTAAATTTATTTATAAATGATTTGTTTGTAAGCGACATAGCTATACATTTGTGTTTATAAAATTACATACTTAAAAATAATATATTTATTCATATTTGTATAAAACAGGAATATTTACACTTCTATAAGAAGCTGATGTGAAAACTGTAACACTAAAGCGAACATGCAAGCAAAATGACGCTGTAAATTACATGTCTGAGATGAAAAAAAAATGCAAGAATTTCGCCATGCATAAAATGAATAGACTAGAATGATGGGTATATTTTTCTCATGAACTAAAATAAACTATTGTCTTGTAATCCTGTGAAGTATTTTATTCTTTAATCCCTTAAATAAAATTGCAAATTGTAAATTATACGGTGTTGTGTTTTTCAACGTAGACTTAGAGAACTTAACTACATCAAATTAACATTAATTTAATTGATTAGCATTTGACAGCTGAACTATGAGAATTTTTAAATATTTTTTATATTATTTTTTTCTCGACACATTTTTTATTCAAGTTAAGCTTCAGCGTTGTAAACGGATACCCTCAAATTGGGTGTCAATTTTATTTCATCTTTTAATTAAATTTTCATGTGCTTTTATTTTCAATGCTCAAAAAAATCGATTAAAAAGTAAGCCCAATGGGGGGATGGGGGGGGTGGGGGATTTGTTAGTATCGATGACGGGGGGGGGGTGAGTGTGTTTATCACAGGGACTTGGGCGCAATTTTTACAGGCTGTCGTCTGGGGATTTAGACTCAAGAGGCGAGCAGACGGACAACTCACTTGGAGGCCAGTAGCATGTTCTTCCGGTTGTGGTAGTCTCCTGGGTCGACGTGCCTCGTGTTGTACTCGGCGATCTGGCGGGAGGGGAACTCTGTCTCGCACAAGTACGAGTAGTCCCTGGCTAGTCGGATTGTCTCCCCTGAAAGAAAATAAAGAATTTTTTTAAAAAGTTGTGATCAAAGAATTTTGTTTTATTATTTTCAGACCTCCGACTCGGGTTCAGGCTCCGGTATAAAACGAATACACTTGTCCAATTTCCGGAGCTCTAAACAGACCTTGTTTGGTGTTTTGTTTTGTCCCTGTGTTCTAACGTCACAGTTTCCAATCGACTCTCGACTAACTCCGTCTCCACACTCCTGCCCTTTATCAGAATCTAACCCCCACCCACCACCACCACCACCCACCCCCCACCCACCACTACCACCACCACCCCCCACCCACTACCACCCCCACCACAACCACCACTCCACCACCACCCACTACCACCCCCACCACAACCACCACTCCACCACCACCCACCACCACCACCCCCACCCACCATCCCCACACCTTGCAATTGAATGTACATTCACGACCTCGCGCGTGCTGATGACGAGGTGCGCAGATTGCTCACAACCTAGTTGGGCTGTTACACGCTCTGCCTCACCTCTCATCAAGATGCGCCGATCACGAAACACAAGGGGCGGCGGCGAATGTTGTTGTTTTTTCAATGTAAAATACCGCCATCTACAGGAACCACTGAACCGTGGAGACGAGTTTTTAATTATTTTTTTTTTACATTAACCCCGTATTGAAGCCAGAGAGTGGCTTCAGAAACACCGGCGCTAATGACACCGTTTATCTTTAAATTGTCGCCCCTTGTTTTTACAAGATAGAAAAAAATTCAAATTTAATTTAACTCTGTTTTTCATTGAAATATAACCATGTAACCGCACTTGTCCCCCTTACTTCCCTCCTCCAACTTTACTGTGTCGTGGTCTTCTCCCCCCCCCCCCCCCCCCAATGGATTTATACCACCAGAACCACTGCACGGTTCAGCAACCACATCCATCCGTGATGTTTGTAACACAACGACATCAACAAAGAAACAATGAGGGGAACGCTACGAGCATGTAAGGGGACGGAACTCTAGAACAGTGCAGCCATTAATAAAAATAGGGGAGTGAAACACGACTTTAAGTGCAGTGGTTTTACTTGTCCTCTTTCTTATTTCTGTTTTGTTGGTTGGTTGGGAAGGGGGGGGGGGATTTACTCTCATCGAAAAAAATAAACCTGTACAGCAATTGTTTATTTGTTTACGTGAATATTTTTAACAACAAAATCTAGGCTGGGCTACCGATTGTTGTCAACACAGTATTGGGTACTGTGCCTAATTTGGGTTGAGGCAACTACTTTAACACCCTTGGTTACTGCACAGGGTGTCACCCTTGGTTACTGCATAGGGTGTCACCCTTGGTTACTGCACAAGGTGTCACCCTAGGTTACTGCACAGGGTGACACCATAGGTTACTGCACAGGGTGACACCATAGGTTACTGCCCAGGGTGACACCATAGGTTACTGCACAAGGTGACACCATAGGTTACTGCACAAGGTGACACCATAGGTTACTGCACAGGGTGTCACTCTAGGTTACTGCACAGGGTGTCACCATATGTTACTGCACAGGGTGACAAACTAGGATACTGCACAGGGTGACACCATAGGATACTGCACAGGGTACACTTGCATACACACATACTGTAATCCATACATTATGATATACACGTAAGCTTCCATACACACACATAATGATACATACACTAGCCTACACATACTCATAAATACACTAGCATACACACATACTCATATATACACAAACACACACACACATACTCACACATACACTGTTACACACACCATACACACACTGTTACACACACTGTTACACACACCTTACACACACCATACACACACTGCTACACACACCATACACACACTGCTACACACACTGGTACACACACCATACACACACACTCTCACCCACGCACTCACAGACACCAGGACCGCTCACCTTCCACAAGTGACGTCAGCAGGGTCACGTTGGCCGCTTTCCTCCTGCCCGCTGGTAGACTCAGTCCTATCTTCTCCAGTTTGTCCCTCAGTGACCGCCCTCCGTTCTTGGACTTGGCTCTGTGGGTGGAATGGAGGGCTTGGGTTAGATGGGCTTGGGCTTAGTGGTCTTTGTTGGATTAGCCTTTGTTATGTTGGGATTTGTGGGCTTGGCAATTGGATTTTTAAACTTGGTCATGTATGGTTGTTGTTTTTTTTTCCCTTTTTACTTTCTCGTATATACGTAGTATAGAGAAAGTATTGTAATCGTGCAAAAAAAAAAATCGAGATTTTTACAAATCTCGACGTTTTACACCTCACTGATACGGAAAAACATAATTTTGCAATCTTGTCCGTATGTCTGTGTGTGTGTGTGTCTGTGTGTGTGTCTGTCCGTGTGTAAACACGATAACTTGAGTACCGTTACAGCTAGGTTGATGAAATTTCATATATAAGTATTTAATCAAAATCGTAGATCCGTATCAACTTTTGAGCGATTTCCGATAACCGGAAGTGGTACTTTTCCTACTTTGAATTTTTTAAAAGCCTATAACTTGAGTACTATTTCAGATAGATAAATGAAATTTCACATGTAAGTAAAAGATCTAATTCTCTACCTTCTGTTAAATTTTGAGTAATTTCCGTTGACTGGAAGTAGTAATTTACGCTACTTCCGATTTCTCAAAAAACTAATGTAAATTTTAAAAGTACTAATAATATTGCGCACTATTATGCGCTTTTTTTATTTGCGTTCACTTGGTGTGCAATTAATTTGTCTACGAGATTTTATTCTATTTTTAAAACTTTAAGTATTTAAAATGGATTAAAAATCATGTCTATAACCCGAGTTTCCATCCCCTGTTATTTTATATAAGAATATTCGAGAAAGTTTAGGGGAGATCACTCCCGGTTTATTTTTTTGTGTTGTTGTTTTTTTTTTTTGTTTTTTTTTTTGTTTTTTTTTTGGGGGGGGAGGGGAATTGGTCATAATTTGGGAAGGGTAGCCTTGTGATAAATTGTGGGCTTACTTATTAGTTGAGTTAAATGAGTGGGTTATCTAGCATGGGCTTATTTTTGTGGGCTCGGGTATAGGTTTTGGCTAGGCGGGCTTGATATAGATTGGCTTGGTTAGGTTAAGGTTAGGTTTACTACATGGCAGGTTAAGTAGGAGGTCGGGGGATAGAGCTTATACATTTGTATCTAGATTCTAGATGATAGAAGAATTAAACTGGATGAGATTTAAGTTTAACACGACCGTTCGATTTTTTTAAAGTCGTAATTGACAGGTTAATTAGGGTTAGTAATTGATAAAAATAGCCAACCATTGTACCAGTTTTTTTTTAATGGTACATTTGTCATTAATTATTAGGTTAATGGCTGGCTAAATCCAAACAAATATTTTTGCGTTTCGGTAAAAAGTTGTCAGAACACATTATGGTTTGAGTAAAAGAGGTGGAGGAGAGGGGGAGTGGACAGAAAGGGGGAACAGTGGATGAAAAGGAGGTGGGGGGGGGTCAGTGGGTTGGATATAAAGGGGGGGGGGGGGTGTCTCGTTTAAGTAAAAATGTGAAGGAATAGAAAAATCTGCACTAATTGATATGTGAGATTGTGGAGAGGATCATTTCCATATCCCTGGAGCCGGGATAAACATTCACAGATAGCTGTCGATTAAGACGGGTAATTAACCGAGAGGGGGCGTGGCGCGTGAGTGGGGGGGGGGGGGGAGCTGGGGCTCCACGGAGGAACAAAAAGACCAGGGGGGACGGGGTGGAGAGAGTGAAAATATAATTGAACTAAATGATCGTGTCCAAGTTAGACCATGCATGAAATGATCTCTCTCCACGCGCTCCCGTCCACGGGGGACGCTCGACTTGTCTTTGGTGGGGGTGGGGGGAGGGGGGGGGGGGTAAAGGACTCACCATTAGCTGAACAAGGGTTGGGTGGGGAAGGGTGAGGATATAATAATAGTTTGAGCGGTAGGGGGATAAACGTCTTATTGTTAGATTTAATAATTGATTGCAAACAGTTTAGAAAAATTTTATTAAAAAATTAAATAAAATATATTTAAGAGAAATATTTGAATGTTTAACCTTAAACTAAAAACTAAATAAAATGTTGAAAAAAAATTTTTTTTAAGCAAATTTTATTTAATATCGAAATTTTGTTGGTATAAAGTGTGTGCTGTTTGCTGGTTTATAATTTTATTTTAAAGATGTACTTAAGAAAACTGAAGAACCTTTTGCAGAATAAACAAAAACCATTTACAGTGAGCTCTCATCAGCGGCTCACCCTCCGCCATTTTGGATCTCACCATCTCTTCAGACCCCCCCCCTCCCCCCCAAAAAAAATCGGTAGTTCACCGGTCCGAATGTGGTCATTAGCCAAGAAAATTGGCACCTCCCTAATTTTGTTAAGCCGGCCGAAGCTGTGTCCAGTCGTGCTCGACATACTAAAAGGGGTCCGAGTCCACACGCGCAGTGAGTACTCACCCACCCCCCCCCCTCCCTCCCCACCCCCCGAGGGCTATTCCTGGGGATTAAACCCACTCCGTGTCAGAGTGGATCGAATCTGCATAATGTCTCACTTGAGCCGAGAAAAGCATCTGCTGCGCCCTCCCTTACCCCCTCCTCCGGCCGTCGTGTCGGTCACCGTCGTCGTGTCGGTCGCAGAGGGTACGGTCAGAGCCGGCAAGTGATCAGCGGACTGAGGGGGGCCAAGCGGCTAAGCTTAGCCGGCTAATTACTCTCTGTGGCCGGTAATCCAAAGACGACTTGGCAAGTGACGGGTCTCGTACCTCGGCGCGGGAAAACCCGCTAAAACTTTCGGAAAAACCCGGTATAGCTGTCGGATAAACGAGAAAAAATCTGACAGCTTCGTCAATGCTATGGTCACTTTAATGTCAATATTTTGATGAAGAATTAGGATCACTTTTTTTTGCGACATAGAATTTCACTTGTAAATGGATCTCAATTTTTTTTCGCCTCTTCACCCACTTTGATAAGTGTTGATACTGACCAACATGGCTATCTTAACAATATGGTTTCGGTAAAATGTATTCATCCGCTGAATCGGATCTTTGTGGAACTAACAAATTTTCTTCTTAACAGTTCACAGAGTTAAAGAAACAATGTCAAATTCATCATCTAAGCCGTGTATACCTCTGTGCATGCTTACGTGTCCAGTCTACCTTATTACACGCTGAAATGTCCATTTTCCAATAAATAAGGGGTACGAAACATGTTTAAAAAAACATCAACACTACTTGTTTTAGCCAATCAAGACAAATAAAAATCGCTTTTCTGATTTTTCTGAAGTCGTTGTTTTAATCGCTCGTGTCATTTTATTTTTTCCCCATCACAAAAAAAAAAAAGTTTTGAAATCTCGGGTTGGTGTCAGCCAAGTCGCATCGGTAGCTTCCCTTTGTGTCCTGTATTGTGAATCATGTTCGCCCCCTGCCGGGCGAGAAATTACACGGTGGACGACACGACAATCCGACCATCTTGACGGAAATGTAAGGGACGTAATCAGGCGAAATTAGGAATTATCTTCGGCAGTAGGGAAGAGTTATCTGCAAACTGTACGTGTCTTGGTGTTTGTCGAGGGGGGAGGGGGATGAGGAGGAGGGAGGGGGGCTATAGTTGTACGACAAGAAGAAAAAAGTCTTTAAAAAAACAACCCGGGAATCGGTTGGCTTGAAATCTGAACAAGGTTTTAATCAGAGCGACGCGACGTTGAGGACAATTTTCAAGCGAGCTGAGACGTAGTGAGTAGACATGGATGAAGGTTTGGTGGGGATGCGTAAATTGTCCGGGCAGGCGTATGTCGCATCAATGGATGCCGGGCTATTGATTGCCAGGAAAGATGACGTCGTTCAGCACAGGTTTGGGGCCTTCTTGGTTTGCTAACGGTTGGATTCTTACCGGTTGGGCTACGGTTGGGAATTCGGGTTGTTAATATTTGGGCTTTCTTGTTGATCATTGTTCAAGGGTTGAGCATCTTATAAGCTTTTTTTCGTGGGTTTGATAACTATTTGGCTTCCTTGGGGAGAGTTTGTTAATGGTTGGGCTTTCTGGGGGTTGGAGTGTTACTGCTTGCTTTCTAATTGGTGGGTTTCCCAATTTCCCAAAATGTATTTTTAGCATAGGATATGTCATCGCGTTGTTGTTAGGGAGTTGTGTATGAAAAGTTATGTAAATGTGAATAAATTAGTTTGAAATGTTTGTATGCTTCGGATTTACTTATAAATTGCCCGAGTTAAAAGTTTCCAAGACGCCAAGGTAGAAACGTTAGTAGGTTAAAATCAGATATTCACAACGAGTTTAAACGAGTAGGCAAAGGGCGAGTCGTCATGTAGCTACATGTTCAAGGTAAGTGTGAGTGTTAATATAAGACGATAGGTTCTAGGGTAATAGAACGGCTTATAATCAAAATTTTTACATCAGGTTTATACTAGTTTTTTTTTTAATTTATGTTTTAAATTGTGTTGTCTAAATAAGGACAACTGGCAGAGTGAATGGGGGGGGGGGGGGGAAGCGTCATGTGGGAAGGTTGGGGGTGGGGTCTACAACTGGTTAATGGGAACACGTTCAGTATAAAACACGTCCCGTCCCAAGCTCACGATATCGTGGATTATGGGAACCGCTCTCAGTCCGCTAACTCACAATGACAGTATGGGGACGTTTACCTTCATGTGGCTCATCCCTAATGTAAACATCGGCCCCACAATGTTGTAAAAAAAAAAAAAAAGCATGTGGGGTAGTTCCCGTTATTGATTGAAAATGTGAGTGTGTTATCTCCCTTCTAAATTCGTGAGAGTGTATTATTATCTCCCATGTTGGTATTGTACTGTAAAGTGTGGATCATCGCAAGGATCGCAAGGAACAGTGGGGTGTTTGGGTGTGAGGGGCTTTGATACAACCAGCAGGGGGTGCTGAGATGGGGTTGTGTGCAGGGGTTGCACAGTGGGTGTAGAAAAAGAGAAGTGTGCGAGCTGAGTGGAGGGGGGTGGGAAAATGTGCTCACGCCTGCACGACGAGCATGCTCCAATAAAACTCGGGTCTACTCGCGTGTTTTTCGTGTGCTGTAATTGGGCTCGAGTGTCGGGTGAGAAAAACGCCCGGCAACAGCTAGCTAAACACCGCTGGTCAAGTGAGTTGTTTACGGGCATCACGTGACCGGGGCCGTGAGATCGCCGCCGCACGAGTGTGGGCAGAGGATCTCCAAGCACGGGTGGGGGGCGGGGTGTACACGGGAGGGCGCAGGATCTCGGACCGTCTCGGACAATCACGGCGGGTCTCGAGAGCTGGAAGCTCAGCCAAAAGCTCTTCATCGACGTGGACACAAGGGCTCTTACTCCATGCGGACACAACTTCCCCTTTGATTTCAAACAAAACAACCAAGCACGATTTTCAAGCATTATTTCTCCCTCCTTCATTTTTAAACTTCCTTTCCAATTTCTTTTTTTTTTTTCACTCCAATTATTTAAACAATCTAAATTAGTCAATTTTTATCACATATCGCCATGCTATTCTTAAATAATATCCCTCCGACTGTCGTCCCCCCCCCCCCCCCACCCAACCCCTTTGCAACCCAACCCTCGCCCAAATGTTATTTGTTACGCTCCTGTTTTCCGATGACAACTTCCTTTAGCTAAGATGGCGGAAGCGAGACTCAGGTCCAGGCGAGGCTCTGAAAGGCTCTTGAGATGCGCGCTCCTTGTTTTCAAAAGACACCATTATTTTTTTTTTCCTCGCACCCCCTCCTTCCCCTCTTGTTGTTTAGGGCCAGCTATTTGCAAGCCTCTCACGCCCAAACTGGGGGTGGGGGAGGGGGCACGTTACGGATGGCCGGCCCGGCAGGGGTTTTGTTGTTAGTGTAAACACAAGCTCAAAACTTTGCAGATGTCTTCAAAATTACAACTTTAAGGGAGGGGGGGGGGGGGGGGGGGAATTAGAATTACAACTTTAAGGGGGGGGGTGAATTAGAATTACAACTTTAAGGGGGGGGGTGTGAATTCGAATTACAACGTCAAAGTGGAGGGTGTTAAAATTACAACTTCGGATAAACAAGAATTTAAATTAAACTTGAAATTATACGAATCAGAAATCACGCGTTCTTCAACTAAGTCATGCATTGGCCAATCGGTATTTAAGATCACGAGAAAACGGCCTTGTAGTTGTCGGCATTTTTATTACTATTTGGTGAGATCTATGCTAAATCATATATTGCCCGCCACTTTAGTGCTTATATTTATTATGATCTTTGACCCTATACGTTTAAAATAATGATATTTAAAGAGGAGGTTAACTTAAACTTTATACTAACGTTTTGCGCCTAAGACATCTGAGAAATTCCGGCTGTTAGATAAACTGCCGGCTTTTATTTAACCTACCAGCCGTTACAAAATTTGCCGGCTATTACCAAACTTGCCGGTCACTACAACAATCACCGCCTCTGATCCGGGGGCGCCTACGACCCTGCGCGCCCCCCATCTATTCGATCGCCGTTCTCCCTCGCCTATTTCCTGTGTCAACACCGCCCTCTATTGGGCCTCGGTTCAGGGCAATCATTGGTGCATTAGTCGTCTCGTTACTTCCTCGCTTTTTGCGCATGTACGAGCAAGGCGCACCGGAACCTGCGCAATCGATCCCCGCGCAGCCTCTTGCTGAGTCCTCCATTCACGCGCATCGATTTAGTCTTTTTACCGAAGTAGAAAAAAAAAAATTAGAAAAAAAAAAAAATCTAAAGCGGAAAAAAAAATCCCGTTCTGAATTCGATTGAGCAAAGAGTTATATTACTAACAGACAAATGAGCCGTGGACTTCGCGGAAAGGACAAATTTTATCCGTCCGCCGAAATTACCATTGCCGTAGATTGGTGTAAAAGAAGGCGGCGGATTGAAACTAAATTCTGAGCTTTAGATGACACAAAGACGTGTCACGTGTCTGACTTTAGAAACAATGTACCCGGTATCAGCGTGAACCGGTGGATAATTAAAGTTGAAAATTTAGTAAATCCGTAATTAGCGTGACTAATTATGGGTGTTCATCTGAACAACACTCCAAAGAAGTGGAATTTTTTTTTGTTGAATAAGTGACGTCAGAGACTAGCGCCGTGTATGACGAAAGTCGTGTAGGGTCAACATAAAGTACGGCCGCGTAGTGTTAAACCAACGACGTGTAGGACCCATAAATTGTAATACCAGCGTCGTGTAGGACCCACATATTGTAGTACCAGCGTCGTGTATGACCCACATATTGTAGTACCAGCGCGATATAAGACCCACATATTGTAGTACCAGCATGATATAGGACTAACATCGTAGGACTAGCTTCATATAAGAGAAACGTCGTGTAGAGCCTTTAGAATGTTTAAATGATCGAAAAGTTTGATCCTTAGATCTTACTCTAGAAACCATACCTGATTACGTTTATTAAGATTTCGTTTATCTACACAAAATAAAAAATCTGGGCAAACAAAAACTGCTGGAAAAAATGTTTATCGTCCCCTATTTTAAAAATTAAATCAAGTATCCCATCGTGTTTTTATTTAAATCTAAAACAGTAGCGACAACCGGATGTCTAGAATTATGAGATTCTAAACGTATGATCAAAACAACATACCACATCTCTTAAAGTTCCCATCAACACCATAGAGATGGAAAGTTTTAAAAATTATGGGATAGCTCCAGTCGATATCCAACTGGTAGCCTAGGCAACTAAAAAAAGCAATCTTCAACTAATATTTTTAAAGCAATTATTGAATATTAATTAATTTTTTAAAATTATATTGATTTTGTGTAACACAATTTATATGTCAAAACATGTTTTTTTAGTGGAAATGCAAAAGAGCTGTGTATAGGTTCCAATATTGTTTGTTTTACAATATCGCAAAATATCGTTCCTAAATCTGTTGTTAGAATTTAGAAGGTTAATTTAAAAGATCTGGTTATGACAAAAAATGTTATAGACAATCAAAACGCGAGGAACAAAGTCGCCTAAACACCCCTTACAAAATGTTTAACATAATTATTACCTTTTAAGTTATAAGTTTAAATATAATGCACATAATCTATGCAATAAATGTAAAGATCACTTATACGAAAAGGGTAACTTCGATGATTCAGCAATTTGAACAATTTCTTGGGAAAAGACTAATTTTTTTGTATTAAAGCGGTTATGTCGTAAATTAACCCCTTAATTTATGCAATCCCGGCTCATTCATTAAATTATTTGCCTAGTTTGTGTAATACCGGCTTTCATTCATCAACAGAAACTGTTATAACTGGGATTAGCATAGGATAGAAAACTAGGATAGAATATCGTTTAAATCTTAATAGTATTTATGGCCACACTACTATATTGTTTCATTGTAGATTAGATAGATCATAATAGCTGTAATAGGAATAACCCTTAGTGTATTTGATTGAACGTTCCCTTACTAGATACAAGTCTGAATAGCCTGTAGTTGTCCCAGTCGTAAAAAGTTCGAGTTAATGTATGCATAGGTCAAGCGCCCGCCCCTCGCGGGACTGCTGGGGTTAGGCAGGGTTTGGGTTACCTTAGGGTGAAGTTGGGGCCGTGCGAATGAATTAAGTTAGTTGAATGCTAGACTTGTTATCGTGTGGAAGTGTGTGTCTTGTGCTCCGTGGCAGAACTCTGTGCTAGTTTATTTCGTGTATTAAAAGTCTTAAAAATCGTACGTGTGTTGGCGTTATTAAATCAAAGTTTAAACTGTTACCTCAACCCTCACTGCAGTCATCACCACCATCAAAACAAAGCACACCGATGACTACATAACATTTGGTGGAGCAGCGAAATCTAACTAGTTTCTTTTCCGTCAACTTTCAAATTTTTTGTGTGCTAGACAGTTTTAAATCATCAACACTGCCACGCGTCTTCGTTTAATGTCATCGTCAAGAACCGTATTGTATACTATATATTTTTTTTGTCGGTATTGGATAACCCTAATGTTGAGAGCTACTACCTGCGCAAACGTTTGGTTAACATATATGACTGAGATAGTACCCCTTACCAGTGCTGAACTGTTTTCTGTTTTAACAAGGATATTTCTATTGTGAAAGTGATCTGATTCGTGCTTTACTACGAGGAATCAACATCCCTACTTGATACTTGGGCGAAGCTTACCTACACCTAAGGACACTAAGGCTAACGTGAACTGAACTGTTTTCTGTTTTAACAAGGATATTTCTATTGTGAAAGTGATCTGATTCGTACTTTACTACGAGAAATCAACATCCCTACTTGATACTTGGGCGAAGCTTACCTACACCTAAGGACACTAAGGCTAACGTGAACTGAACTGTTTTCTGTTTTAACAAGGATATTTCTATTGTGAAAGTGATCTGATTCGTACTTTACTACGAGAAATCAACATCCCTACTTGATACTTGGGCGAAGCCTACCTACACCTAAGGACACTAAGGCTAACGTGAACTGAACTGTTTTCTGTTTTAACAAGGATATTTCTATTGTGAAAGTGATCTGATTCGTACTTTACTACGAGAAATCAACATCCCTACTTGATACTTGGGCGAAGCTTACCTACACCTAAGGACACTAAGGCTAACGTGAACTGAACTGTTTTCTGTTTTAACAAGGATATTTCTATTGTGAAAGTGATCTGATTCGTACTTTACTACGAGAAATCAACATCCCTACTTGATACTTGGGCGAAGCCTACCTACACCTAAGGCACCAAGGCTAACGTGAAGCACCACCAAGTTGAGACGACCACCGTCATCAATCCAAGACAACAGATTCTTATGATAGTTAAGTACCCTTTCCTTTAATTATTTTCCACCCCTAACTCGGTGATTTGATGTGTGATTTTAACATTGAGGTTTAACTTTGCTATAATACCCCCCCCCCCCCCCAACGTGCTGTGCTCGTCATCAAGCATTCAACTCTTGTCTACGTAATTTGTGTGTGTTTAGAGACATTTGACCCTTGTTGTTACGTGATCTCTAAACGGCCTCTGTAAGGTCTATATATCCACAACCAGGAGACATTCCTAGGGTAGAGGGCGTTTTTTTTTCTATTTTAAGAAAAACGTTAGGGCTCCTTTTTGTGAATATATAATTTTGTGTTAGTTGTTACCGTTCGGTTTGTACTTAGTACTGTCTACTGTTTAGTCACGTTTTGCTTGTCGTTACTCTCCTGTCCACTATCCTCTTTCAGTTTTCGTACAATTCGTGAGACAATCTCTCCGACTTAATATTATACATCCTTCACATTACCTTGACAATACCTGAAAACTCCTCACGATCAAATTAATCCAGGCCCCAACCAAAGGTAAGTAAATAATATAATGGACAAAATTGAGCAATTATACAATTTAGGCAAGAAAAACAACCTATCGGGTGACAACTTAGACGAATGGGTAGACAAACGCTTGAGGGAAATAGAAGAAAGAGAAGCAAGGAAAGCTGATAGGGAAGCAGAAAAACAAAGGAAAACACTAGAGCTAGAACAAAATAGAATCGCAGCAGCAGAAAAGGCCAAATTCGACTTCGAACTAGAGAAAGCCAGGATAGGAGCGGCTAAGTTAGAACTTGAGGCCAAAATAGAATTAGCTAAATTGGAAGCCAGCAAAATTGAACAAGAATCTAAAACAAAATTAGAATTAGCAAGACTAAATGCGGAAGCGGATAGGACAAGGCAAGTAGACGTAGATGGGGGTAGGTCGCAGTGCATCTTAAGTAAACTGCCGAAATTTGACGACAATAGTGATAATTTAGACTCGTATATCAGAAGATTCGAAACGATAGCTAGGTCTGCGAACGTCCCAGAGTCACAGTGGGGTACTCAGTTGTTAATTTTAATAGGTGGAAAGGGGTTAGATGCATGTCAGAGCTTGTCAGAAAAAGAGATGAAGGAATATAAGACGCTAAAATCAACACTTTTAGAGTACTACCATTTAACAGAAAACGCATATAGGTTAAAATTTCATAGCCTTAGGCCCTCTGACACTGCCGACTTCAAAATATTCGCTAACGAAATAAAGACGACGTTCGAAAAATGGTTTGAGGCATCGGGGCTAGATCCTTCCTTTGAATCCCTGGTGCAATTCGTCATGGTGGATAAAGTCCTAAACTCGGTAGATAAGGATGTTTTCAGTTACCTACAAGAAAGAAAACCTAGAGATCTAAAAACCGTCACCGATTTATGTCAGAAATATCAAGCAGCCCACCCTGACAAACCAATGTCGGTCAACGCCACCCAATTTACCCCCCTCATGTTCACAACACAGGTAAAACAAAAGCCCACATTTGATGCAGGATCGCCACCATACCCCAGTAGAGGTAGAAGCCCGTATAGAGGTAACCCATTGGGGTCGGGAAACAACAGATCGTCGTCTCTGCAAAGGTACCCACAATGTTTTAATTGTCAGCAGTTTGGTCATACCCTAAAGTATTGCCCGGCACTCGAGCAGGACGCTGTTCAGTGTTTCAATTGCAACAGATTTGGCCACATGGCTAAATATTGTCGTAAGCCCCGCTATGATAGCCACAGATACAATACAAACCACACGAATCATGCAAACAATGCCTGACACGCGTTCGTGTTAAACAGCAGCCCTATTACAACATTGGGCACAATTAAATGTAGAGTAGGAGGTAAAACAGTCAGTACACTTAGAGACACAGGAGCGAACATTTGTGGTATTAGAAACAAATATGTAAAACCCAACCAGTTCACAGGAGAAATGTTAGATGTAGAGTGTTTTGGTGGGATTACCCACAAATGGCCGGTTGCTTTTATCGACATAGAAACACCTTATTATTCGGGCAAAGTCTTAGCCGTAGTCTTCAAAGAAGGTCCATATGACCTGATTCTGGGAAATGTGAAAGGTATACAAAGTCCATCTGATGATCAAATCTCCGAGTGGTTAACCGCTAACCAAATCAATATAGCGCAAACCAGATCACGGGTAACTAAAGAAAGCACGCTGGAAAAGCAGGCCGTTGTCGCTAACGATGGGTCGACGATCCAACGTTCAGACCGCCCTACCGAGGTGTTAGAAAAGCACGACGAAAAGCACGACTCTATGTGGGATCCGACCGAATTCCAAAGGGAACAAACCAATGACCCGAGTCTTGTCAAAATTTTTAAATTAGCAAGTAAAAACTCCAAAACTACATCCAAAACGACCGAACACTCATTTGCCTTAAAGAACAATACACTAATCCGAAAATTTAAAGACAGACATAAAGAATACACCCAGCTAGTAGCCCCGCTTAAATACCGACCAGTCATATTGAGACAAGCTCATGATTTATCTCTCGCTGGCCACATGGGCAGGAGAAAAACAAAACAGCGGATACAAACATCGTTTTATTGGCCAGGAATGGACAAAGATATCTCTAAATACATACAGTCATGTCCCCGCTGCATGAACAAAGAAAGGACCCCACAGCCGGCGCCTTTACAAAAGACTGATCTAGCATGTAGACCCTTCGAAAAAGTTGCTGTAGATATCGTTGGCCCACTAAACCCTACATCACACAGAGGAAACAGATTTATCCTAACTATCGTTGATTTAGCGACGAGGTGGCCTGAAGCCTACCCCCTGAAACACACTACCTCTGAAGATATTGCTAGCTGCCTACTTCAATTCTTCTCCAGAACAGGCTTCCCTGACACCATACTTTCTGATAGAGGTCCTCAATTCACATCGGAGATAACTCGTCAACTCTCTTGTTTGTTGGGTATTAAGCAAAATTTTACTTCCCCGTACCACCCTCAGAGCAATGGTGTTTGTGAACGGCTAAATGGAACGATTAAATCCATGATAAGCAAAATCCCTAAAGAAGACTCGGGTAACTGGGACTTATTTCTGCCCTGTTTACTTTTTGCCTATAGAGAGCTACCACATTCAGCCACCGGGTTCTCACCATTTGAGTTAGTTTATGGTGCAAATCCTAGAGGACCCATGCACATTATGAAGTCGATGCTCCTTGATGAAAAACTAACCCCTGACATCAAAAACACATACGAAAAAGTCGTTGATCTACGTGAGCAAATTATTAGGTCTTGTGAAATAGCGAGAACATCATTGGAAGAAGCAGGGGAACTCTATAGACTTAGGATAAATAAGGGTAGGAACCTAAGGAAGTTTAGGGTGGGGGATCAAGTTAGAGTGCTATTGCCATCCAAAGAGAATAAGCTACAGCTCGCCTGGCGAGGTCCTTACACCATCCTAAAACAAATATCTAAAGTCGATTATGAGATAGATATTAATGGAAAGTCCAAAATTTTTCATGTAAACATTCTGAGTCCATTCAACATCAGACCCCCTGATTTAGACGTGACTGAACCTACAGCTTCAATTAGTTGCGCGATGATCCACGAAGACAAGGATGAGGACGAATGCGAAATCCAAACACTGCCGTCGGATAACGAATCATACAGAGATGTAAAATTAGGACCCACGACTCCGGAAATTCAAAATGAAATTACCAAACTATTGCTAGAGTACAAGGATACCCTATCTGCCACCCCTGGTAAGACCAGCTCTATCGAGCATGACATTAAGCTAATCTCAGACAAACCAATCAAGCTACAACCTTATAGTATACCCCTACACTACAGAGATAAGGTCCAGGAGGAAATTAATGAGCTCATAAATGCAGGTATTATAGAAACGTCAGATTCGCCGTATGCTGCGCCTATAGTGCTGGCCAAAAAGAAGAATGGGGAGATAAGACTTTGCATTGACTACAGACAGCTCAATAAAATTACCATCCCCGATGCTGAACCAATGCCTAATCAGGAAGAACTGTTTGCTAAAATATCCCAAGCGAAAATTTTCTCCAAATTTGATCTATCAAGAGGATATTGGCAAATACCAATAAAAGAGTCGGCCAAGAAATCTACCGCATTCATCACACCTTTTGGTCTATACCATTGGAACTTCATGAGTTTTGGTCTGATCAATGCCCCAGCCACATTCAACAGACTGATGAGGAAAGTTCTAATTAATAACCCTGACACGGTTGCATACTTGGATGACATCTGTCTGTTTTCACAAAATTGGACCGACCACATCAAAGGGTTGAGGTCGCTACTAGAATCTTTAAAATCGCACGGGTTGACAGCTAGACCTAGTAAAATTGAGATAGGAATGCAAGAAATAACTTTTTTGGGCCATGTCATTAGCCACCAACTTGTTAAGCCTGTAGGGGATACTGTACAACGAATATTAGACCTCCAAATCCCTAAAACAAAAAAAGATGTTAGGAGCCTACTAGGGCTATGCAACTATTACAGGAAATTTATCCCCAATTTTGCTAGCCTACTTCACCCCATCACAGAATTAACAAAAACCAAAGGCACTGGTATGGGTAAGGCTGTTCATTGGACCAAAGAATGTGACGACACCTTGAACTACATCAAGGCGTGTTTCGCGCAACAGCCAATCCTTAGACTTCCTGACATCAACAAGCCGTTTACACTGACCACGGACGCATCGTCTCGTGGTATAGGGGCTTGTCTGATGCAGGAAGTTGAAGGACAGCTCCATCCGGTACTATACATAAGTAGAAAACTATCTCCTGCAGAAAAAAATTATGCAGTTATAGAAAAGGAATGTTTGGCAATTGTTTGGGCAGTAAATAAGTTATCAAAGTACTTGTTAGGATCCCCCTTTACTTTAATGACCGACCACTCACCCCTAGTTACGCTGGATAGGAAAAAATTAAGTAATGCCAAATTAACAAGGTGGTCGTTAATACTGCAGGATTTCGTTTTCAACATAGTGTATATTCCCGGTGCGCAAAATAAAATAGCAGATACGCTTTCCAGGTCGTGACGCGTCCAAGAGGTAGGTAGTATTCGTCTCCCATTGTGAACTGTAAGCCCCACATGCTGATGATAACAAGCACGCAAACACTCCAAATCATGATTGTTTTTCCACCCACCCCCTACCCCTGTAGCACTAAACTGTCCTTGTAAAGGAAAGGGTACATGTCTCTATGTTATTCTAGTTTCCCACATGTATCCATACCAACTATTCACCAGTGTATACACAATTTGAATTTTCAGCTGTACCCGTTGCTATAGGTCGAGAGCGCATGTCAGTGTCAAGAGTTGAAACTTATAGCCCCGCGTGTGAGAGTCAGACAATGGGTCCCATCCAGTCCCATCGTTGTTGGAAACTTGACCGTTGTTCTCGGCCAACCCCAAGCCAACGGGGCAAATGTTTATTTTTTTATTTCATTCTTTCCTTCTTTGTGTCTTAATTGCCATTGTAACTTTCCCCATCTTCATTGTATTAGCTTGATTTGTTCAATTTTTTTTTTATTATTATTGTTTTTTTTGTATTGGTGTATTACTTACCACTATGCCATTGTACCCCAAACTATCTCTATGATAATGTGATTAAATTAGTTGTCCTGTTAAAGGCCAATGCCATGGAGCTGAATGTTAGAATGTTATTATATCAGTTGTATTGTTGCATGTGATAGAGAGTGTGATCAGTTTGTGAGCTGAATGTTATTGTATCTGTCGTATTGTTGCATGTGATAGAGAGTGTGATCAGTTTGTGATCATCGCTGGCTTTGCCAGCTTGTCAGACGAAGGGGGAGATGTTATAACTGGGATTAGCATAGGATAGAAAACTAGGATAGAATATCGTTTAAATCTTAATAGTATTTATGGCCACACTACTATATTGTTTCATTGTAGATTAGATAGATCATAATAGCTGTAATAGGAATAACCCTTAGTGTATTTGATTGAACGTTCCCTTACTAGATACAAGTCTGAATAGCCTGTAGTTGTCCCAGTCGTAAAAAGTTCGAGTTAATGTATGCATAGGTCAAGCGCCCGCCCCTCGCGGGACTGCTGGGGTTAGGCAGGGTTTGGGTTACCTTAGGGTGAAGTTGGGGCCGTGCGAATGAATTAAGTTAGTTGAATGCTAGACTTGTTATCGTGTGGAAGTGTGTGTCTTGTGCTCCGTGGCAGAACTCTGTGCTAGTTTATTTCGTGTATTAAAAGTCTTAAAAATCGTACGTGTGTTGGCGTTATTAAATCAAAGTTTAAACTGTTACCTCAACCCTCACTGCAGTCATCACCACCATCAAAACAAAGCACACCGATGACTACATAACAGAAACTACCAGACACTTTGAATTGGATGTCACCGAGTTTCCCATGTTGTATGATCGCTGCCGCGAAGAATTGAGCGCGTTACGCTAAATGTAATAATATCCAGGACCATGCCTCAGGTTAAGTGATATCGTCATTACCATTTATCAGCCCAAGCCAATATTACCTCCCCACTAAGTGATGCATTTGAGTGGTTGGTAGGTATTGGTAGAAATAATTGCACACTGCAAATTGCAAGAACGGTATTATTTATTGAGGGGATATCTACCGCAGTAAGTATTTGATAGTTGAGGACGGGGGGTTATTATGAAATGATACTTTGAGCGCTAAAGACGGTGTTTTGGTATAGAAGGTCAAGGTGGGGGGGGGGGGGGGGGGGACAACTAAGAAATTTTTCTGGTGTTTTCGATTGTGTTTTTTTTTCCTGATGCCATTAGAACAAGCAGGAAGACCGGGATGGGGGGGGGTGTTACAGTGTTACATTATTAAGTCCGACAGCTTGGCGAGGGGGAAAAATCAGGTTTAAAAAGAAAGGGTTAATGCTGTTGTCTAAACATGTGTCGGGGGGGGGGGGGGGGGGTAGTGGACGTAGGGTTAGGTGATGTTCTTAGCTGATGTTCTTAGGTGATGTTCTTATTAGATGTTGATAGGCGACATGTTTACTGGTACACTGAGTTCTGGAACCATATTTGGTAAGAATGTTCTAGATGTTGCAGAAAATCATTACATGAAAATGTCATTTGTGTTCTAAATTTGTTTTGCAACTTGGTGGGTGAACTCTTGTACCGTGTAAGTGTACCTATGTTACAGAAGTGTAACTTTCCACTTTTATCATATACCGTGTACTTGTACAATGCTGTGAAACCCTTCCCCACCTCTGAGTGAAAAGAATTTTTGGAAGAAAAACCAGAAAAAAAAACATAACTGTTACTATGAGCTATAGGAACCCACTATTACTCATGATGTTCGCAACGAACTATAGGAACCTAGTATAACCCATGACCTTCATATCTAGCTGTAGTTGCATTACTTGAACATGCGGAATGACCTGATGTCGATTGATTCTTATGCACGACATTACATCAGTGTTATGTGAAGTATAAAATGACAATTTGACCTGCAAAGCCACCCCTTCCCCACACATAAACTACCCCAACCTCATCCCAACACAAAAACATTAACAAAGGTTAAAGCTTTAGAAGCTTGAAGCTTAAGTTTAAGTTAGGTGAAATTCTTTGGCTAAACTTTCGTTAAGGAAGAGATTATTCAGTCTTATAAAGAACATTCCTCCAACCCCCCATCCTCTCCAATACTTGCCAAAATATGATCACCCCCACAAAAGACCCGACCCCCCCCCCCCTAGCTTCTTACAGTGGATACCTCCTGAAGAGTTAAGAAGGCCACTGAATAGCTCCTCATACATTGTTGTCTAAGCCTCACATAGATGCACGTTAAAGATTACACGGGGCGGCGCAGGTATACAAGCACCCTGAGCGTCTTGCAGACAGAAGCATTTCATGCTTAACTGACCACAATCATCGGCGACACGCTTGGCCTGTCATGAGCTTTAATCTTTTCTCGCCGTGCCCGTATTGTAATGGTAAATACAATCGTATACATCTCATAAAGCATTCACAAAATTGAATCCGGCACCGCGAACCTTCTATTTAATAGCTTGTTATTTAGATAATAATCTCATTTTTTTTTAAAGTTGTGTCTTTCTCTAAAGAGTTAATAAAAAATTTATTGTTTGTACTCTTCTTGGAGAAAGTTTTTATGGAGAGGTTATACAGTAGTTTTTTAATTGTAAGTTTTGTGTAAATAATAAATGTGTTTAAGTTTGTCTTTTTAAGGCTAGATCAAATTATAAGAACGTTTAGAAGTTATGTCAAATTTTTATGTCCACCTCATTCATAAGCAGACGTTCTAGATACAGATGAACTCTACTTCCTTTATGTTGTGTGATGTACGGTAACCAAATGGTACTTTACTCGTGTGGAATACAAAACAAGGGTTGGAACACGGACAGAAGGTGAAAGGTGGTTGGTGTGAGCAATAATACAAGGGGGGGGGGGGGCACAAACTGCTGCCTTGTAATCAAGGGCGCCGGGCGTTGATTGGATACAAAGAGGTGACGGAGGTTTGAACACCGGTCGTCAATGAATGGGTTGTGTGGGGCACACAGCAGGCCACCTCTATGTTAGTTCTAGGAGATAACGCGAGGTGACTGGGGGAGGGGGGTGGGCTTGAACCAGGGTGTGAAAAGAAACTTTTTTCTATAGCTTTTTTTTTAGCTAAAATTATTAGTGTTGTTTGTAAGCGCGCTTGTTCCGCCCTAACCCCCCCCCCCCCTTTCCACACAGGAAGGTGTGAATTATTGTGTGGGCAGGCGTTAGGGGGCAGGCCTTGATGGCCGGTCCGGTTTTAATGAACATGTTCCCACCCGGTTCGCAGACAAACAGGAACTCTGACGACAGACAAGAAAGCGAGAGACGGGGGGGAAAACACGGGACAAATGGGGACTTTTGTCTAGCGGTGAATGAAAATTTTACGCTAGATTAGCCCGACCTGCGGACGGAACGGAGCGTTGAGCGGGGCGTACGTTGCAATTTAGCAGAGCCCCTGGTGGGAGTTTATAAAGGCAGGGGTGGAAGAGGGTTGGGTTGGGGTGTCGAGTGGAGGGAGGGGTGTATCCGTGATGCAGGGTTGATGCAGAAATTTTCAGAAGCTTAAAAAATATAGTCTTACATGGCCTACAGACTCGCAGGTTGATAAGTGTCCATATTCTTCATACAATCTTCCCCACCGCCAACCCCCCCCCCCTACCTAACCATTCACCCCCACCCCCCACCCCCCTACCTAACCATTCAACCCCAACCAATTAGCCTGCAAATGTCGTGAAAAAAATACCTAAGTAGACAACTGGCGCTTGAAACAAGTAAATAACATTGTCACGCATGGATGATCAAAGCCGGATCAAGGACGACGATTATCTCTTTAAAAAAAAAACAACGTATTTCCCGGTTGAGTGGTAAAATAGTTGGCCTGACACGGCATTGCCGGATGCCGGACCGGCTCTTGAACATTTCCAGATTGATAAGCGTGACAGAAGACTGTCCTACCACCCTATTTTACAAAACTTGGTTGAATTTAGTTTTAAACTTTAATCAAACCGCACACGATTCGTAATGGATTGGAAGATTGGTGTATTGAGTACTTTATGGATTGTATGCGCCAGTATGTGTATGTCAATACTTTATTCCTATGGCGTGTAGTAAATGATAACTTTGTACAGTATAATTGGCCTCCATTTATAACGTATCCCAATGTTACAACAGTTTAAAATAATTGATTACCGCGTCATACCTGGCATGTAATCGATGGAGGTGTGTTCATGTGTGTGTGTGTGTGTAAGGCAGTGATAGTTAGCTGTAGAATGTTTTGGTTCAAGTGTGTTGATGTGTGTTGATAGGGCAGTGATAGTAAGCTGTAGAATGCTTTGGTTGAAGTGTGTTGATGTGTGTAGGGCAGTGTGTTGATGTGTGTAGGGCAGTGTGTTGATGTGTGTTGATAGGGCAGTGTTAAAGTTAGCTGTAGAATATTTTGGTGGAAGTGTGTTGATGTGTGTAGGGCAGTGTGTTGATGTGTGTAGGGCAGTGTTAAATTTAGCTGTAGAATGTTTTGGTGGAAGTGTGTTGATGTGTGTAGGGCAGTGTTAAATTTAGCTGTAGAATGTTTTGGTGGAAGTGTGTTGATGTGTGTAGGGCAGTGTTAAATTTAGCTGTAGAATGTTTTGATGGAAGTGTGTTGATGTGTGTAGGGCAGTGTTAAATTTAGCTGTAGAATGTTTTGGTGGAAGTGTGTTGATGTGTGTAGGGCAGTGTTAAACTTAGCTGTAGAATGTTTTGGTGGAAGTGTGTTGATGTGTGTAGGGCAGTGTTAAATTTAGCTGTAGAATATTTTGGTGGAAGTGTGTTGATGTGTGTAGGGCAGTGTGTTGATGTGTGTAGGGCAGTGTTAAATTTAGCTGTAGAATATTTTGGTGGAAGTGTGTTGATGTGTGTAGGGCAGTGTGTTGATGTGTGTAGGGCAGTGTTAAATTTAGCTGTAGAATGTTTTGGTGGAAGTGTGTTGATGTGTGTAGGGCAGTGTTAAATTTAGCTGTAGAATGTTTTGGTGGAAGTGTGTTGATGTGTGTAGGGCAGTGTTAAATTTAGCTGTAGAATGTTTTGGTGGAAGTGTGTTGATGTGTGTAGGGCAGTGTTAAATTTAGCTGTAGAATGTTTTGGTGGAAGTGTGTTGATGTGTGTAGGGCAGTGTTAAATTTAGCTGTAGAATATTTTGGTGGAAGTGTGTTGATGTGTGTAGGGCAGTGTTAAATTTAGCTGTAGAATGTTTTGGTGGAAGTGTGTTGATGTGTGTAGGGCAGTGTTAAATTTAGCTGTAGAATGTTTTGATGGAAGTGTGTTGATGTGTGTAGGGCAGTGTTAAATTTAGCTGTAGAATGTTTTGGTGGAAGTGTGTTGATGTGTGTAGGGCAGTGTTAAATTTAGCTGTAGAATGTTTTGGTGGAAGTGTGTTGATGTGTGTAGGGCAGTGTTAAATTTAGCTGTAGAATATTTTGGTGGAAGTGTGTTGATGTGTGTAGGGCAATGTGTTGATGTGTGTAGGGCAGTGTTAAATTTAGCTGTAGAATGTTTTGGTGGAAGTGTGTTGATGTGTGTAGGGCAGTGTTAAATTTAGCTGCAGAATGTTTTGGTGGAAGTGTGTTGATGTGTGTAGGGCAGTGTTAAATTTAGCTGTAGAATATTTTGGTGGAAGTGTGTTGATGTGTGTAGGGCAGTGTTAAATTTAGCTGTAGAATATTTTGGTGGAAGTGTGTTGATGTGTGTAGGGCAGTGTTAAATTTAGCTGTAGAATGTTTTGATGGAAGTGTGTTGATGTGTGTAGGGCAGTGTGTTGATGTGTGTTTATAGGGCAGTGTTAAGCTTCGCTGTAGAATGATTTGGTCGAAGTATGTTGATGTGTAGGGTTGTGTTAAAGTTCGCAAGCTATAGAATGCTTTATGCTAAATTGTAATGATATCGTGTGTTAAAGGCTTGGGCTACTGATAAAAGTAGCAGTGGTGTAGTATTGTAGAGACAGTCCTATGACGGCTTGGAGACCAGATATGGGATGAGACAGCAGAAGTAGAGAGCCGGGTTAAAGCTTTTAATGGACTGTAGAACCAGGGTTGGATGAATGTAAGAGGAAGATGGGGGGGGGGGATAATAAAACGTGTTGGAAATATAACATAAGAATCAAGAAGGAAGAAAAATAGCAATGGGGGTCGCTGGATTAGAGATTAAGGATGGGCACAAATATTTACCTTCGTAACACGCCACCTAACAAAGAGGCGTTGAGACATTCTGGAGGGGAGAGTCGCCTCTGAACTTCTGCTACGGTGACCTTGTACTTGGATGTGGAGCTGAGCAGAGACAGACGGCCCGGCACGGAGCAGAAGACGTCACTGGGTGACGCAATGTGTGACGACACGATCAAATCTTTGCTGTTCTCGTTTTTCGGCCGGATTCCTGAAAGCATACACAAGAGTTCTATTTTTAAATACAGATTTACGTACACAAATATTGTATTCAAAAAATGGTGAAATGACTATTTCCAGAAACCTCAGGCATCGACGCTAGGAAAAGGTCATTTCCCTGTGGATTATCCTGCTACAGAAGTATATGAACAAGAATAGGACACGGAGCGTGGATGGGGAATTGCAAATCAGGACTGCTAAAGTTGTTTGGGCGTCGGCCGCTGAGTGCATGCAGATAGCCAGCACGCGCTAATTCAAGGTCATTACTGGCCATCGCGAGACCGTTGTCATACAGCTCGCCTCATTTCGTCGTCGCCATCTCAGCGAAACGGCGAATACAATTGTTCGTTGTCTTTGTCTGGCCTCGTTTGAAATGTTCGCCATCTTTAAATGTTCGGTTTTTTTTTTCTTGGTTTTTTTTTCTTGTTTTTTTTTTTTTTTTTTTTTTTTTTTTTTTTTTTTTTTTTTTTTCACAGCATTCAACGCCTTATTTCTAAAGTCTTATTCCACAACAGGTCTTTTTTTTTTAGTTTAAAACAGATTCTACTTCCGGTTTCCGGAACCCTTCCAACCAAGGTGCCGTGGGATCAGGCGTCACTCCCTATCGGTATCAGAGTATCTGGTGACGCCGCGCGCCTCAGAAATCTTAATGCAGTTACACCGTGCACACAACGTCACTTTGTTTTACACAAACTTCCCCGGCCCGTACGCACAAAAAATCTTCTCCAGTTCATCATCGCCCCTCGGAAAAGTTAACTCGATTTGTTGAAAATCTAGTTACAGGCCTGCAGATGCATCGCGGGATAGAATTACGGATGCCGAGGATGGGGGGAAAAACACGCGCCCATTCTTGTAAAAAGCCGGCTAAAACAGCGAGCAAAACACGAGGCGACAGAAGTTATCTCGTTGAAAATGGCTCTTAGCGTCCAATCACACGGCCAGAGTAAACGGCAAGGCTTCTTCAGTTTACCAAGAGGGTAACAAGCCGGGTCCGGCTCTTTATCCGGGACGGACGCTTCCGTGTTTGCTTAACCATGTCGGGTCAGCTTTTAAGAAAGTTGCAATTTCTATCCTACGTTCAAGAAAGTTGCACTTTTAACATACGTTCGAGAAAGTTGCAATTTTTTATCTATATTGAAGAAAGTAACATTTTTAATCTATGTTATATACGTTTCTTCTAGCTAATGGGATTACTGACGAGTTACGTAATTAAACTCTTGGGAAATAATATCTAGCTCATTAAATATATTATAGATCTACATATATGAAGATAAAACTTTATTCTTATCACTTTAATATATATTTTTTATAAATTTGTTTCTCATGCCAATATTTTGCTGTCCATTCAGTTATGTTATATGGATGTAAGATAATTTCGTCTTATATTTTTTAATCTGTATCAAACATCACAGAATATCCCCTCGCCTATATATAAATTTAAATAATATAGCCATAACCTAATTTCCGCGAAGCTCTCGAAATTTGTCTGTAGTGAAATGTCTCCGCGAAGCTCTCAGTTGAGTTGATACGGCGTCGTGTCAAAGACTATCTCGTCTCCTTCACGAACCGAGAGCTGAGGCGAGAATCTCCAGCCGCCATTACACGGGTCGTGTTACCCCCGTCTCGTCTCATTTACCGGAAGTTATACGCCTGTGAACCTTTTAAAGAGACCACAGTCCACTTGGGGGGGGGGGGGGGGGGGTAGGAGACAATACCGACCGTTCCGACAAGGGAACTGTTATGAAAAAAAAAAATGATTCTCCTTTCGTATCTTAATCAGCTAGTTTGTCAAGGTGCGCGGGTGGAATGGTGGCAAACAGCGCTTGTTAAAATGTTGGATTGTCCCCCATTTACCCAAACACCTGACCCGTAGTGACGGTAAGGGGACGCGACTCAAATAAGGAGGTGTGGGCTGGGAGAAAACCTCCACGGGGAGCCCGCTTCCACCAAAGGGGAAGAATCCACGGATGGATAAAAATTAGCGGATAGAGTTACGTTTCAAGGTGTGAAAAGCGAGAAAAGCGCTAGCTGTCATTTCAGCTATTTAAAGTTGGGGTCTTTAGATTATAATAAACACGTACAGGTGTACGATTTTTTTCTCCTTTTGACGACAGGAAATAAAATAAATAAGGGTTAGAATTAAGACCCATCAGGGGGTATATTCGATAGTGAGTCGGTCTGGAGTTGTGAATTAGCGGGGCTGGATCCCACGCTGGTTTAACATTTTCATCAACTAATCTGTTTAGATATTAACAGTATAAGGCTAATATTATGTTAGTTATTTAGACGTGTCGGTGTGTTTAGGCCAAAAAGGTCGCTAAAAGGTGAGCAGGCCTACACAGTGAAACCCACGAGATGAAACCTCATCCACGTGTATTCATCTGGACTGTTATAATTTCATCATTTGATAAAACAGAAATTAAATTGTTTTGTAGAAGAAATTTTTAAAAGTAAACCCATACAGATTCCAAAACCATAACTGCCCCCCCCCCCCCTACTCCCCCCTAAACTTGTGTTCTGAATGTAAGTACCTCACCCCACCCCAAACCACCACCCCCCGCGCCCACCCCCTCCCTCATTAAATGCCCAAACGGTACCCACCTTTCCTGATGACTGAATTGTGTTCTGAATGTAAGTAACTGACCCCTACCCCCCCAACCCCGCCCCCTCCCTCGGTATATACCCAAACATCACTCACCTTTCCTGATGACTGAATTGTGTTCTGAATGTAAATATCCACTGCCATCGTCCAACTGGGGCTGAAGCGAAAAAGACAAAAACAAAATTATTACTGGGAACATTATTTTTATATGTTCATCATTTTTTTTGTATCAAACAATGGAAAGTAATAAGGATTAATTGATATATTAAGGCTTAATAAGGTATATCTATTAATCCCTGATTAGTTTGATTAGTTTCGAAATAGTTTGGTATTTTTTTTTATTTTTTTTACTTTGAACCAGCATTCATGAACGTTTTAGTTGGATGTGAAAGTTTAAAAAAGGACATTGAATCTTATTTTGTATTATTTACAAATTGTTCTATAACAAACCGCGATTATTTGTAAAAAAATTATTTAAAAACTGATGCCGACTATTGCCACAAAACTTCATCAGTAATCACAAAACTAACGAACATCTGTAAGCAGACTTTAAAAAAATCGTGGGCGAGAATATTTTTTTTTTCCGACCCAACGCGTCCGTGGGTCACCGAGGGTAAGTGGTGCAATCAATTAAACTGTAACACTCCATCCTAATTCTCGCCAATGCTCGTCAAGTCTCGCACTCGGCCTCACCTTTAGAGCCCCATACTACTTGATGAAAGAATCTAAACGTCGATAGCGCTACCAGGCGTAGCCTCCGACACCATTTTTTATTAAAAAAAAAAAAGCCCGAACAGTTCTTCATACACTGTGCTTTAGGTTCCCAGTTTCCTTGTTTCTAAAATTTCAGCGCGGTTGAAGTCTGTCAAGTGCTAGCAATTGTCTGCTCTTGTTTTTTCGCCTGCAGTTACATACTCTCATGTTAAACAACACCTTGCACATTTTTTTTTCTTCCAGAACTATCGCCGTCACACCTTGATGGGGGTGTGGAAATAATCACCATTTAACGCCGGGGCGACTTAAGTACGGGTGATGAAATTATATTTCAGAAAATTGGCGCCCAAGTTAACGTGGGGTTAATAGTCGCTTAATTGTAAATATGTCCTAAACCTTGCTCAAGGGGAGGAACTCTCCTGCACGACAAGTCACCTAGTACAGTCATGTTAAGTACAGTCATGTTAAGAACAACGCTAAAAGCCTGGGGATGACTTTATTTGACTTAGGGGGCAGTATCGTGAAAAAAAAACAATTGACCAATCAAGCCGTTATTTGGCCTTTAAGTTGCACCTTTCACTTGGATTGTTCTATGTGCGTGATTTAATAAGACGAAACTAAAGGTTGGTATCTTTAGGCAAGAAAAAAGAAGAAATTAAATTGTTTTGTACTTAATGCTCAACAATGCCCCAAAAATTCATCGATTTTTATAAGAAAACCCGAACGTTGCTTTGTTTAGATTTAAGCTATTCGAAACAATTAAGTTACAATTAGTCTTGTAGTTGTTGAAAGCTCTATTGAAAGATTCGTTACGCAAGAAGAAATTAATGAGGGAATGATCAAAGCAATGAACACTACATATGTCATTTACATCTTAATATTGCAATCATTAGATGGTGCAGTTCAATTAAAGTAATTTGTGACACAAAGGAGTGGGGTATATAGAATTATAAACACAAACATTTTTGTCTTGAAGAAATCTAAGTGATTTGACTTTTGGTTGCTTCGTCTTAAAGTCATTCGACTTTTGGTTGCCAAGTCTTAAAGTCATTTGACTTTTCGCTGTTTTGTCTTGAAGTCATTTGACTTTTGGCCGTGATTCCCATTCAAGACTACAGAATTGGCTAGTCAAAGTAGTGAGGATGGTGTTGGGTATGACAGGTAGCACTGGCTTATGGTACAGGTAGCACTGGATAAGGGTGCAGGTAGCATTAACTTTTAGGACAGGTAGCACTGGCTATTGGTACTGCCTAGTTATACAGACAGGACCAGCTAGTTATGTACATGTACCACCAGGAAGTTGTACAGGTAGCATCGGCTAGCTCTCTACAGGTAGCACTATCTAAATTTACGTGCAGCAAGGGCTAGTGGTACCGGTAGCATTGGCTTTGGTACAGGTAGCATTGGCTAGTTATCTACAAACAGCATAGATTTATATTTAGCACTAGCTATATTTAAATGTAGCACTGGCTAATGGTACAGGTAGCACTGAGAAGTTGTACAGGTAGCACTGGCTTTGGTACAGGTAGCATTGGCTGGTTATCTACAGACAACATAGATTTACATGCAGCCCTGGGTGTAGTAGTGCAGGTAGCACTATCTAGATTTACAAACAGCACTAGGTATAGTTCAGGTAGCACTGAGTACTTGTACTGGACTGGATGTCCACAGTCTAGCCCAGCGAGCACGAGACCAGCGCGTGGCTGGTGTTTGCAGCTCATAAATCACCGCAGGAAGCGCCACACAACCAGCTGTGACAACCCCGTGACAACCCCTGGCCCGAGCCAGCCCCCGGGCCCAAATTTGCTCCATGAGTGATCTGCGAATGTTTTCCCGCTCGACGAGTTGGTCACCCCGCGCCCGGGCAGCTGGGGGTAGGGTGAACGTGCGAGGTGAGGGCGGGGGAGGGCGTGATACGGGAGTGGGTGGGAGGGGTAAACAAAAAAGTCAAATATACCTCAAAGCGATGAGATGACACTACCGATCACACAGTTCATCAAACATAGGAGTGGGGGTCGGGGAGAATACGAACCAGTCACTCAACCCTCGGGGATATTGGTCTAGTTTAACACCATCTCGACTCACACCGAAAAAAAAAATAACGTCTAAAATCAACAAAGCCAGTGTGTCTTTGTCATGAAAACGTATTTTCACGAGCATTCTCCCTGCTTATAAAAGTCAAAACGATACACGAACGGATCGCTCCTGCGCGGACGTCCACGAAATGACGCTCACAGAATAAACAAAGACTTCCTGCCCTACGGGAGTGGACAACAGCGGCGACTCATAAAACCGTTTCACACTGGCCTGTGGATGGTCAGTCGAGCCACGGGATGGAGTTAATTTCGTTTTTTGGGGGGTGTTCGCGTGGCGCCCGTATCAACACCTCCGAGGGGGTGTAATCTAACACAACCTACCAGCACATGTATTCAAATGTATCACAATCACCCGGGGACACGGGGAAATTACCGGCAGCCCAGAGAGAAAAGATCGCAGCTCGTGCTAGCTCAAGAAAAAATATTAAATTAGACCTGGCTTCAGAAATTGACCCACATGATTATTAGGGTATAACTTGTTATATAGGCACAAGGAGATTATTAATTGTAAATGCACCCCTATATATATATATATATATATATATATATATATATATATATATATATATATATATATATATATATATATATAGACATTTATTTATTTATTCATTCAAATAATATATATTTATACAGAATAAAATACTGGTATGACGTATTAAGCAAGAATACATAATTTTTTTTGTAGAACTGACAATAAAAGAAGAAAAATATAATGGAAGGCGGGACAACTCTCGAATAACAGTAATTGTTAAAATTAAACATAATACACTAAAGAGCTCGCATTAACTTGATGTTGCATTGATCGAGTCATACAGGGGAGATCAGCGAAATATACAGCAGTAAAGCAGGAAAGATAACTCAAGCAAAAAGTTTACTTTTTTTTCTGTCCTTTAGGATTGATCGGCGAAAACTGTTTTTAAACTATACTTCTGCTCGCCCGGTTGAAGTTTTTAAGTTTGATTGCTACGTGTCACTTGTGCGAATTATCTATTTATAGAAACATGAGCGGCTGTGGAAATTTGTTTAAAAACCAAGCGTACGATAGTAAAAAAAAATGTTTTGCTTAAACCAATTTCGCGGGTTTGGGTTCTAATAAAAGCCGTGTTTTAGAAATGGACGGTGGGAAATATTTGGTCGGGTTCCGGATAAGGGGATTTTAGATATTGTATCCAACCGGAGCTTTCGCGCGGCCGCTGAACGGTGCAATGACACCGCGCTACGCACCGTGCTGAATGGTGCAATGTAAACGGGACGTAGCGCAGGGGGGTAGATTGACGTAAACACGGCGGGTGACAGGGGAGTCTGACACCTGAATGACCCCCACAGGGGAGGTAAACAGTACGGCAGGGGTCACGGCGTGAAGACGTTACGCGGTTATCGCCCGCTTCCGTCGCGGGTTAAACCCGCGTCAAACCCGCGTCAAGTGGCTAATGGGTTAAGGAACTAATCGTAACGCTAACACAAACACACGCACGCACGTATATATTTGCTCACAAATATACAATCATACATGCACATCCACATAAGCGACGGTCAAATGATAGATGTTCAAATGTTAGAACTATGGGATAGATGTTCAGTAGATCTGTACAATGGGATAGATGTTCAGTAGATCTGTACAATGGGATAGATGTTCAGTAGATTTGTACAATGGGATAGAAGCTCATTAAACTGGGACAAAGGGATCAGTAGACTGGTAGTATGGGAATAGAAACAGGACGGATTTTGATTGACAGGAAAGGACAAGCTGAACACGTACCATAAAGCTAGACAGTAATTAGTGGTAATTATTTTAACCACTTAATTGACAACCGGGTGGTAAAGTTTCTGTATTTTTTTTACTCATCAAGAATTAGACGTTCGTAGTGGGGGTTGTCTTCTAACTGCAGGAGTGGTGATGTTGTGTGTGTGGTGGAGATGTTGTGTGTGTGATGGGGATGGGGATGTTGTGTGTGTGATGGGGATGTGTGTGTGGTGGTGATGTTGTGTGTGTGTGATGGTGATGTTGTGTGTGTGGTGGTGATGTTGTGTGTGTGTGATGGTGATGTTGTGTGTTTGGTGGGGATGTTGTGTGTTTGGTGGGGATGTGTGTGTGTGGTGGGGATGTGTGTGTGATGGTGATGTGTGTGTGTGATGGTGATGTGTGTGTGTGATGGGGATGTGTGTGTGCTGGTGGTGATGTTGTGTGTGTGGTGAAGATGCTGTGTGTGTGGTGGGAATGTATGTTTGTATGGGGGGAATACGATCAAATTTAACATGTGATATGGTATGGAATTGAGAGAGGGTGGGGAGATAGGGGGCGGCAACAACAACAAAAAATACTTAATTTCTCACAGCATTAAGATCGTGTTTACGAAAGGACCTCACTCTCCGCCCCACCCTCACCCATCCCAACCCTCACCCCTCCCACACGACATGCTGTATTCACGCCTCATTTGGGACAATAGCCGCTGACAGCGCCAGAGGAGGATTTTGGCATTTTTTTCTGGCCCATTCTGAAAGCCTTTCTATCATAGGGGGTCAACGAAATTTGTAGCGAGCTTGTTTTTAAATGAAAGATAGTGTGATGAGATGAGAGATTAAAATGTGAAGATATATAGAATGTTAAGTATTCAGAAAGTCTTATTTTATATTTTATATCAGATACAGTTATGAACCCGATGTTTACAGAAAAAATGATAAAATTAAAACATTTTTTTCCCGGATAGAAAAATCGAGGTATTTGCTTGAATGTTTGGCTTCTTAAAACCCCCAACCCCAATAAATAAAATATTGTGTTTGTGACAACTCAGCGATGGTTGTTAATTCTAATTGCATTAAAATATGGTTAGAGTGTATTAAAACAAAGACGTTAATTATGGATACAAACTGCGTATAAAACACAGAAATAAAGACATTGAAAAAAGGTAAATTCCGATGACGTATTATTTTTCCTTTATAAAAAAAATATGACAAAGACATATGGTTGAGTCTTTTTATTTTTATTTAGCAGATGAATATTTCACTGATGACAATTGTTCGTCGAAATTTTTATTTTAAATAATGAGCAAACAAATATGTGGGGGCGGTCGTTATATGCAAGTGGGGATGGGGGTGGGATTCAGGAAACCATCACTCAAACAAAGATCAAAGTCCAGTCATTAATCTTCTAGCAGCACAGGTCTGAACGGAGTATCGTCATCATATTATCGAATGGGAGCGGGGGTGGGGGGTGGGGGGGGGGGCATGTGACTAGGGACCGTTGGGTGGCAGCACGTTTGGATTATAGAGTGGGGGCGGGGGAGTGTAGGATGATGAAAGAAAGAGGAGAGGTCTGATGAAGAGGACGATATGTAACGAAAAGTGAGGAGGGGATTCGATTTTGAAAGCTAAACTCAAATCATGTTGGTGTCATGCTGTTAAAAGAGATCTGGCAATTTGGAAGACAAAATTTGATGGTATAGTCAACATAGTAGCACAGTGAATAATAGTATAGGCCACAAAGGTTGATGCCATTAGAGCTCGCTAGTTTTATTTGGTACCCAGCTGCCAAATGAGACGTGCAATCCTACTATAATTAAAGCTATGGAGTTGTTTGTGAACTTCTAGTCAATCATCGACCTCTAAAGCTGGTTGTCGTGTGATGCTGTGGGATGTTGTAATGATGGCTACACCTAGGGATAACTTGGGAGAGTATAGACCAGCTTATAACAGCTACATAAACAGTTAAAGGACAGCTTTAGGACAGCAATGAAACAGCTTAGATATAGGTTGAGAACAGCATATGAACAGATAATTATAAATAACAGCCTCGTCAGGTATATTACATTACTGAAACACGATATAAGGGATACTAAGCTATTCAGTTAAGTGTTCTTATTTAAATAGTGTCAATTAAAGTATCTTGTTAATTAATTTTTTACTGATCCCCTGTTTTTTGTGGGATATACATTTTTTATCCTTAAAGTCAACTAAATTTGTAGTCAAAGATGTTTGTTTTTTTAAAAAGAACCTGTTTCCGCTATCTTTTAGTAATCGTATACAACTTTTGTTCAGTAATGCGTGTGGGGGAGGGGGGTAGTGGGTGATGAGAAAATTACTCGTAACATTTGGGCAAAAAAGTTCACATTTTGTAATAAAAACAAGCCGGCAACTGGAAGCTGCGCCGCCCCTGGGGTGGGGAACCACGGGAGGCCGCTGGGGCGAGTCAGAAACTGACGCGGGATGCTGGTGAGTCGGGCGTAAAATTGACGCTTTCTTTAGTCACTTTGTCAAACGCGACCCGCCGCAACGCGTCATAGTGCCTAATTTGTCTGCGTTCCGTGTCGTTATTTAAATTCACACAAAACCGGAGTCTCTCCATGGAAAGATGTGGGTGTCTCCACAATAGACTCGCACCAAGATCTATGATCTTGTGTTACTGTTAAAGAAGATTTCAAAACACAGGGACTATAGTTACGATATGCTTGATTTACTTCCAAGTTTTGTAGTCTCAGCGTCGTGAAGAGTGGGGGGAAAAAATTTTCAAAGTGTGGAGAAAATAAATAAAGGAAAGTTGCTAATTGGAGGGTAGAACCGCAGATCAAAGAAACCCCCGGAACAAAATGATCCCCCTTGAAAACGTTGGGCTCTATTGTGCCCGCCCCAGCACGGTGCCGCACCCCGGCGACCGTTGAGGGCGACGAGGAACCAACCCTCGCTGTGCAGCTCGGCTTCGGGGTGCAGATTATCAGCACTGTGACTCGTTATCGCCCAGCTTCATGCAGGGCCGCTTCAGGAGACGGGCTATTCTCTTCATGGGAAAAACAGGGAGTCGGGACATTTTTTTTTCTGGATCAAGGCTTTAAGGAGCCGTCCCTCGGCTCAATTAAGGCTCCACTCGGGGTGCTTCGCTTTTTACAGAGCAGATTGTTGGTTTACTGGATGGAGACGGGTCGTTTTAACTAGGGGGCTGTTAGCATGTGGGGTTCTAGGGGACATTTAGGGGTGTCTGTAAGCGTGAAGTGGCGTCGTCTGACTAGCTGGTAGGGTGAGGTGGTGTGTGGTGTTGTCTGGCTAGCTGGTAGGAAGAAGTATGTAGTGAAGTCTGTCGTGAGTTTTGAACTGACTGCTGTCAAATATAAGCAGTTAACATCGGCAATATGAAGAGTTTGACAAAACCCCAGATTCAGATAGACTTAACAGACCAAAACACAACCAAACACAGACAAACCAAACACAGACAACCCAAACACAGACAACCCAACCACAGACAACCCAAACACAGGCAACCCAACCACAGACAACCCAAACAGAACCAAACACAGACAACCCAAACACAGCCACTCAAACACACACAACCCAAACACAGGCAACCCAACCACAGACAACCCAAACACAGCCACTCAAACACACACAACCCAAACACAGACAACCCAACCACAGACAACCCAAACAGAACCAAACACAGACAACCCAAACAGAACCAAACACACACAACCCAAACACAGGCAACCCAACCACAGACAACCCAAACAGAACCAAACACAGACAACCCAAACAGAACCAAACACACACAACCCAAACACAGACAACCCAACCACAGACAACCCAAACAGAACCAAACACAGACAACCCAAACAGAACCAAACACACACAACCCAACCACAGACAACCCAACCACAGACAACCCAAACACAGCCACCCAAACACAGACAACCCAACCACAGACAACCCAACCACAGACAACCCAAACACAGCCACCCAAACACACACAACCCAAACACAGGCAACCCAACCACAGACAACCCAAACACAGCCACTCAAACACACACAACCCAAACACAGGCAACCCAAACACAGACAACCCTAACAGAACTAAACACAGACAACCCATATAATCAGGAGAGCTTGCCTAGCAACTAGATGATGATGCCTAATATTTAAATCGATGAATCTTAATCAAGATCAGAGCGGCTACCGATCAATTAAAGGGAGGACACTGTCCTACTAATGAAACATGCACTAGCCTACATTGGCCAACAAATACGGCGGCACTTTAGCCGAATCGTTAGGAAAACTTAAAGAACACATTATGTAATTAGAGCTTGTTCTTAAATATCAAATACGTGAATGGATCACAGAAGGGCGGGTAACGTGGAACAAACGTATTCAAGTTAATCGAGATCACAAGGATAAAAATAGAAAGCTTGGGAGAGGAGGGAATGTTTAGGTGAGAGGGGGGATGAAAAGTTTGAGGGAGGAATAGAATGTTAAGTTGGGAGGGAGGTGGAAGGAATGTTTAGTGGGGAGGGAGGTGGAATGAATGTTTAGTGGAGAGGGAGGTGAAAAGAACATTTATTGGAGAGGGAGGTGGAATGTGAAGTTGGGAGGCAAGAAAAAAATGAGCGAAAGAGGTAATGATTTGGGAGAATTTTATGAGAGAATGCTATGAGAGAATGCGATGAGAGAATGCTATGGGAGAATGCTATGAGAGAATGCTATGAGAGAATGCTAAGAGAGAATGCTATGGGAGAAAGCTATGGGAGAATGTTATGGGAGAGTGGGAGTGAATACTCATTTGAGCCAGGCGGTGACACACTCAATATGTACTCACTCTACGGTTGGAGCGGCACTTGAAAAGGGGGTTGGTGATACGCGAGAAAACGTGAGAAACCGCGAGGTTCCGTGAGAGGTTCAGCATCGATTCAACTTTTAGCTGGCTACTTGTTGTCGCAAGTAAAGGTTATCTTGTACAAGGGACGGTGTATGATGCCAAAGAGTTTATTCCACATATTTTGATTAGCTATTTAAAACAACAAATTAATACATTTTGTTTGATGTATACGGAAATATTTTTAAACCAAGCTAATATGAAGCCAAAGAGTTTATTTAACATATTAAGACCAGAGTTATTTAAAGCTCTAAATAAATCCATTTGATTGAAATATACGGAAATTTTTCTAGATCAAATTTAATTTGATTTTTTTCTTCTTGTTTATTTTATAGCGGAGGCCAACGATTCAAATATAACTAGATTATAGTTATAAAGAAATATAGACATGCATATTTTTCGAACATGTTTTTGAATAGGTTTGACCTTTAAGTAATTTCAATAGTCTTCAATAAAAGTTGAAATTTGATATACTTCATCTAAATCTTGATTACTGTAGTATTTTCTTACGTTTGCTCTCTCTCTTTACTAGACAACAGAGGATGCGGAAATGGGGAAACGAACAGGGGCGAATGGATGGGAAGGGGGGGGGGGGGGGGGGGGGGTCGAGGCGTAACAGTTGGCCCCACAACTACAAAGGTACGCCAGCGGTGGGGCCTGAATTGCCGGTGAAAGGTCATCTCGATTAGGCCGTGCATCGGACTCTTCAGCCCCGCCCTCGGTGACCCCTGGCCTTCAATCTCTGCCTCTTGACCTCTGCACATGTCACAGCAACCCAAAGCGCCGGTCGGGAAAAAAAGGTCAACAAGAAAAAAGCCCTTTAATGAATTTTAACTACAGGTGGAGATAACTGCTGAAAACTTGTTAAAAAATCAAATTTCTCGCCAATTTATTTCTTCGACTATTGTTTTTAAGTCTACATTGTTATCTTTATCCAAAAAGGTCCATTTTGACATATTTCAAATTGAATTAAAACAAATTTGAACTCTTTGAAAAAATTAAATACAAGTCCGCTGTCTAGGATACAAATCATACAAAATTAAATATATATAAATTCGGCTTTTATTACTATTTTAACAATTCTTTTTTGTGAGAATAGGTTTTTTTGTGTTAGAATTTATCTTTGTATATCTACGCTTTCGCGTAAGTGGGTTTGAAATACAAGGTAACTGTGCATATCAGGCTCGATGGAGTTGAAACAATCTTATCCGTGTGGTAGTCTACACGACAAAAGGATTGTGTGCACGCGGTAACGTGGCGACTGACCTGTGCGCACTCACGCTGATCGTTCTCTGTACCACTCAACAACAATCAAAGTTTAGTATGGTGGGGATTTACAGCGGATCGAACTAAAGAAGGGAGGGGTGTATGTGGGGGGTGGGGGGTGATGAAGCTAAATAGAACTCATCAGTTTCCCGCTGAGCAGTTAGGTCCTGATGGACGGTGCCAGGCCGCAACTAAACAAACACCACGCTAGCAGAAAGACCGGCCTCACAAACAGTACGTATAGTTTTAAATGGGGGGGGGGGGGGGGGGTACGGTTAAACGCTTTAAGCGGCGGTGTAGACGCAATTCACAATAGCGGCGCTGTAAGGGTTCGATACTTTTGTTTTAACTTGATATCAATTTTTAAAATCTGATTTATAAATCTTTAGTTTTTTCAGCAAGTGATACATTGGGGAACATTAACATCAGTCAATCAAAGGCAAATCTAAAGTGGTTTTTTTATGTCGTAAATATAAATTGTAATAAAATCCACTATATTGGAATAGTTTTATTTATTTAATTTTTCTTAATTTTTTTTTTATTTTTCATTTTTTTTTTTTTTTTTTTTTTTTTTTTTTTTTTTTGCATCTGCGGTTATTAGCTTTTAAATGTCTTATCGCTCTTCAAATCTAAGTAAGTAAGAGTGTTAACAACATTTTTATTTGTGGCTATTTTTATTTTTTATTATTATTTTTTTTTTTTTTTTGCATCTGCGAATATTAGCTGTTAAATATGCTATCACTCTTCACATTTAAGTCCATTATATATGTGAAGCTTTTTTTTTTTAAACTTTTTGCTTTGCGCAACGGTCATTCTAATGTATAAATCCCAATGATTTTGTACTTTTTCCCCTTTAAAAACAAATACTACGTGCGACCTAATCTGTAGCGGTCCCTTGGTTGATTGGTGGAAATTGTTGATGGGAGCAGTTGCAGGACTGGGGCCGTTGGGCAGGCGGCTAAATCGATGAGCACGCCAATGATAAATGGGTCAACATTCCTCACGTTAGCCAGACTTTTTACGATCTTTTTTTGTTGGTCAAAATCTTTATCAAATATTCATGTGAAGAAAAGTATGTTTACACAGTAAGAAGCAGCGTCTATGTAGCATTGTGTTATTGATTGCAATCGGGGCAGTGCTCAGAGTTCTAACGTGTTGAAATCTTAGAGGAAATTAATCAATAATTTAAAATATTCGAAGGTAAAATAATTGATGAATTTACTTTTTAACGGTAGAGAGATGCCGATCATAAATAATTCAATGAACAGAACTTTTTTTTTAAATTTCGAACAAATAGAGTGTTTAGATCTTGAAATATGTAGCATACCGTAATGTGTCAAAAGAACTATACAAAAGAAATCATTAAAATGTAAACAAAACTGTAAAATTCTGTCATAAATAATGCAATGGAAAATTATTTACATTGTATTAAAGTTGTATCTTTTCACAAAGAACAAAAAGTTCAACCGAGAATATTTTTGCGAACAAAACAGATTCGTAAACATCAGTTTGAACTTTACGATATTATTTATGTGAGTATCATACATAAGAACGTCACCTTTAAAATCTAAAAACGAATCTAGTTTTCCTTGTTTATTTTATCTGTACTGGTCTGTTTTGATAAACAAGATACCCTTTCTGAACGCCTCTGGCTTGCGGGCCGTAGGCAGACCGCCGCTAGATGAAGGGGCCGCTGGACAGACCACGGCGGTAGGGCGTATGCTGGGGGTGCAGGAGCGCTTGTAGTGTTTTTGTTTCTGACGATGGGACGACGAAAAAAGGGGTGGAATGATATGGTTTATTTAAGACCACTCGGGGGATCAAGGCTATCGTGTGGCAATACACAAACAACGGAGGTCCAGAACTTGCAGACGACTGTCTGGACGAAAGTGTGTGTTCTTAATTCTTTTGGTCAGCCCATTTTGTTAATTTAATTGTGATAGTTAATTAGATGAGCGTGTTACTGTAAGAATTGTAGAAATTATTTTTTTTTAATTTTAGATTTAATAATACAGTATGACAAGTTTACAATATTATATTAGAAAATTAATGAAAGTTAAAAACATATTAATGTAATCGTAACAATTAATTAGAAAAGTGTGCATCTATATGCATTGTAGAAATTAAATTCAAATCTATTTATGTCGGTTATAATAATACTTTTCATAACTTTACAATATCAGATTAAAAATGTAATGAAAGTTTTTTAAATAGATTTTTTTTTTTAAAGTTGTGAGTGCTGCTGTAACAATATTAGCTTAACACCGAACTTTACACAGAGATAAAAGTCCGTTTTATTTTTAGAAATTATTGTTGCAGATTAAAATCTTCACCCCAGGGTGTTTCCTTGTAATTACCCTTATTTTTTATATGTCAACAGTGCAGTCAAATTAAGTAGTTTTATTTGCCTTTCATTTATTAATATAATGTTATATCGTATATTATAAGCCGTAAAAAATATTTTTAGTTCATTTTTTTTTAAGTAAGATTAATTAAGTCGTTTTATTTGGTTTTGACATTCGCTTTCATTAATATATGAATTTCTAAATAAAAAACAGGTGGGTTTTTTTTTCAAATAAACAGATGTGAACTGTTATATTGATATATAAACTAAACAGAAAATAAACAGCTTAACATAATTCCCTTATTACATAACACATCTTTACTAAGGTGAGAAGTCTAAATTGTTTATTACAAGTCTAAAATTAGAAAGCTAAACATAACATAAAAATAACCGTTTACTTAATATCATTTAACATGGGATAGCTTTTAAAGAAGATGCAATTAATGTTTGTCAATAATTAAAATTAGATTGCAGTTTAAACTATCTGATGAAAACAAAAAAAAGATTGAAAACGCAATAATCAATCTCTTATCCGCGTTAGAACAATAAAAATAAACCATCCATTCACGGTTTAAAACATTGTTAATTTTTTTAACTGTTTAAAAAACATTTTTACTTTCGGCCTAATTTTATTCAATCATTCCGAAAATATTAGGGTTCAATGTATTTGTTCCATGCTACAATATAATGATACCAGATTTGTTTTATTTTGATCACGGGTAATTATTTTGATCCACAAATACGATTGAAAGCGTCAGGAAATCAATCATCCTTAAAGCACAACAAACAACGAATTTCAGAAAGTGATAAAAAAGATCTAAATATCACAGTTTTTATACACTACAGAGCTTGATGTCTTTTACTCGCGCTAAAATAACAGGCGCTTCACATCAGGCTGCTAATAGTTGTCAATTTGAAATAAATTAATTACCGAATTTAGTAATTAAAGATAATTGCCTTTAGTACAAATTAAATTTATATATCAATTGTTTTTATATCCATATACATAGCCATTAATTTTGTGATATGTAATTGTTATTTTTAAAATGATACATTAATCGATGATTAACTACATAAATAATGTGAAATGTTAAAGGTATAGGCCTACAGCTGAAAAATGTTTCTGCCGTTAGCAAATTATTATTATTAAATGTGTCCTTTAACTTTAAAGAAATAATTAAGTTTGCTAAACACAAATATAAACTACATGGCAGGAAATAACATGCCGAATATTGTCTGTTTAAAACCTTGAACACAGCAAGAAACTACAAGGATGTTTTCTATTAAAAAGTTAGTTTTTATTACATAGAAATTCTTTACTTGCAGTATTTATTTCCTTAAAAATGATAAACTTAATAGAAAATTTGAGCTACCTCGTGAAACAATAATTGTCACAGATAATTTTCATTTAGCTACGGCCATATTAGGTTGCTTTCTGACTTAAAGCTTCAGTACATAACCGTAACTCTCAGATTAAAGTTATTTCAAGGAGACACATATCTCAAATATATCATTTTAGTTTCAATATCTTAGACCCAGAGTAATGTTATAATCAACACAAAGCACCCCTTCCCAACCTGTGTTGTACACGCCTCTGATGGCCTCAAGGCTTGCTAAAAACCAAATAAAACATTTTATATTATGTTTTAAATATATGTTAATGAGTTTACGCGTTGTATTTCAAACAAAAAAAGTACAGTAAGACTCGGGCTTTACATGCATTAAGATTTAAAACCTCTTGTGTGTGGAGGATGTATATGTGTAGAGGGGGTGTGGGGGGGGGGGGGTCTAATGATTGCTGTACGGACCCCGTCTAGCGCCGGGCTGACACTGTACTCTGTCATCCATCATAAACAGGTGACAGCCATATCGCTACATCACAGCGGTCCGAGCCTCGCTCGAGGATTAAACGCCGCTCTTTGTGAGGGGGTTTAATGTTCTTTATGATACTCGCCGGCTCTTACATAAGGGGTCTGGGGCTGGTTCTACCTAGGTCGTGTATACATAGGGGGGGGGGGGGGGGGGTTGACGCTAGAACACATCGAGGAGGGGGGTGACTAGAACACATCGGGGAGGGGAGGGGGGTTGACTAGAACACATTAAGGGGGTTGAGGCTAGAACACACATGGGGGGTCTTTGGTTGGTTCTACCTAGGGCGTATACATAGGGGGTTGACGCTAGAACATATCGGGGGGGGGGGGGGGGGGTGACTAGAAAACACATAGATGGTGTTGACTAGAACACACATTGGGGTCTATTGTGACCTATGCTAAAACGGTTCCCAGAAAGAACCGCAACGGAAAAAAGCGCAACGGAAAAAAGCGCAAAACAAAAAGCGCAACGGAAAAAAAGCGCACACGGAAAAAAGCGCAAAGAGAAAAAAGCGCACACAGAAAAAAGCGCAAAGAGAAAAAAGCGCAAACAGAAAAAAGCGCAAAGAGAAAAAAGCGCACACAGAAAAAAGCGCAAAGAGAAAAAAGCGCACACAGAAAAAAACGCAAAGAGAAAAAAGCGCAAACAGAAAAAAGCGCAAAGAGAAAAAAGCGCACACAGAAAAAAGCGCAAAGAGAAAAAAACGCAAACGGAAAAAAGCGCAAAGAGAAAAAAGCGCACACGGAAAAAAGCGCAAACGGAAAAAAGCGCAAACGGAAAAAAGCACACACGGAAAAAAGCGCAAACAGAAAAAAAGCACACACGGAAAAAAGCGCAAACAGAAAAAAAGCGCAAACAGAAAAATTCGCAACCAGAAAAACACAACGAAAAATGTGCAAAAGAGAAATTTAGCACAAAGACCATATGGACTAGATGACACATTTATACATGACTGTTAGGGCTGCTGTGAGAGTGTCGTGTTTGATCACGTGATCTACTACCATTTAAAGCGTACCACTACCATGTGCATTTCTATCACCATGATACAGGCGATAATCGCTTTACACAATGCCTATTATTTTCTTGGTCAATAATTATTCAACTACTATTCTCGTATAAATAAACATAAAACTATCGACATTACACGAAGTATCTTTCACATTTTCCCTAGTCCGAACTATATATATATATATATATATATATATATATATATATATATATATATATATATATATATATATATATATATACCGAGGGGTCTATGGGGGGGTTATGACCCCCCCCTAACCCCCCCCCCCCCCCCCCTGCCTACGCCACTGCAAATAAGTATTCGCATAGCTTTAGAGTAGCGTCCCTTTTGTTTACATGTTTTCACTACCCTTCAAACAAAAGTCTATTTTAGTTATATTGAGATTAAAGAATGTAAATAAATAGTACACACAATTCTGTAGAATAGGAACGATTGGGAGGGAAGTGACATTTAGCGCAGGAAATTTAGAGGATAGGTAAGGTATAATAAATTGTGGGGTTAGGAAAGTTAAGGGGTCCATTTTCTAATAGGCAGTCTATGTCTCTTTCGTACTTTCGTGTTGGTTAATTGTCGAACCTGTCCTCACCTCACATCACAACAGTTGGCTGACGCTTACCGTGTAATGTTAAAATAAATAGCATGTAATTGAGTTAGCTCGAAGTGAGTTTTCATACAAGCCCAACGCACTAATTAAGGTTGTCGCAAAATGTAACATATTTGTAACATATGTCAATGATGTCATTGAATTTTCATTTTAAAAAAAAGATGTCTAGTACAGTTTACGAAACTTACGAACTTCGCCGATACGTTTTTGGTGGGTAGGTGGGTAAGTGGATAGGCGGGTAGGTGGGTATGTGGGTAGGTGGGTAAGTGGTAGGCGGGTAGGTAGGTAGGTAGGTAGGTGGGAAGGTGGGTAGATAGGTAAGTGTGTAGGTGGGTAGGTGGGTAGTAGGTAGGTAGGTAGGTGCGTCATGATGTGAAAAAAATATTAAATACATAATTGTTATTGTGGTGCGAATGAATGTTGTTACGAGAGATATGACGAATGCATGTTTGATGACGCGGATGAAAGAGAGTGAAGTTTTGCCATAGGAACGGGTTGTTATGGTATGCAAGCTAGGTAGTTCGGACTAGGGAAAATGTGAAAGATACTTCGTGTAATGTCGATAGTTTTATGTTTATTTATACGAGAATAGTAGTTGAATAATTATTGACCAAGAAAATAATAGGCATTGTGTAAAGCGATTATCGCCTGTATCATGGTGATAGAAATGCACATGGTAGTGGTACGCTTTAAATGGTAGTAGATCACGTGATCAAACACGACACTCTCACAGCAGCCCTAACAGTCATGTATAAATGTGTCATCTAGTCTATATGGTCTTTGTGCTAAACTTCTCTTTTGCACATTTTTCGTTGTTTTTCTGGTTGCGAATTTTTCTGTTTGCGCTTTTTTTCTGTTTGCCCTTTTTTCCGTGCGCGCTTTTTTCTGTGTGCGCTTTTTTCCGTTTGCGCTTTTTTCCGTTTGCGCTTTTTTCCGTTTGCGCTTTTTTCCGTGTGCGCTTTTTTCTCTTTGCGCTTTTTTCCGTTTGCGCTTTTTTCTCTTTGCGCTTTTTTCCGTTTGCGCTTTTTTCTGTTTGCGCTTTTTTCTGTGTGCGCTTTTTTCTGTTTGCGCTTTTTTCTGTGTGCGCTTTTTTCTCTTTGCGCTTTTTTCCGTGTGCTCTTTTTTCTCTTTGCGCTTTTTTCCGTTTGCGTTTTTTTCTCTTTGCGCTTTTTTCTGTGTGCGCTTTTTTCTCTTTGCGCTTTTTTCTGTTTGCGCTTTTTTCTCTTTGCGCTTTTTTCTGTGTGCGCTTTTTTCTCTTTGCGCTTTTTTCCGTGTGCGCTTTTTTCCGTTGCGCTTTTTGTTTTGCGCTTTTTTCCGTTGCGCTTTTTTCCGTTGTGGTTCTTTCCGGCCACCGCTAAAACGTACCCAAGTTAGTGGCCCGAAGCTCGCTCTATGTGTCATGTATACTTGCAGAATTAATTAGAACATACAGTGAGGGTCTTAACTAGAGCACATACTATGACTGTTATGGCAGTCTAAACAAGTATTTTACATATCTATGCATACTCTAAGCCTATCATTAATAAGACCACACATACATTGAGAATCTGCTACAAACAATACCTAAACCAGACAGATAACCTTAACGAACTATACAATGTCTAGATAGAACACACTGCACACAAACACAATTCACTAGTGGCGTCTTTAAAACGTGTGTTGCCTGTCACACGTCAACACAAAAACACGAGCATGTTTTATTGGCACTGGGTTTTACTCGCTTTAAAACGTGCACACAATACATGATTAGTTAACCCACTAAAACGTTATTTATAGAACAACTACCCTGCTTATGCAGCTGTTATTATCATTGTAATGATACCCAGTCTTATAGTTAATTTAGTCTGTCGCCTCAATACACTTGCTTGGCGCATTTATAATAAACAATACATTAGCCCTATCGCATCTGTTAAGTATATATCCCTTTGATTGTATTCTTATTTAATCACCGCGTTATTTTAATTTACTTACAAATTCAACAGCTTATTGTTTAACCCATGTAAGCCCACGTTGAAGCACTTCTCTATTTTTTTAAATCTAAGCGTTATTTGTTTTACTATAATGTATATGTATACAGTTCAATTTTGAACTAGGCAAAAATTTATTTATAATCGATGCAGGTTTTGGAAACTTCATCTAAAAAAACAAAATTCCAAAATTTGTGCTAGAAATGTAAATATTACTATTCAAAAATAAACCATTCGGAAAAAATTTCAGCGAAGTGAAATAGTTACGACCAGTGTTTCTTCCAGACTTTTTTCTCCGGGGGGGCACTTGAAATCTTCGGGGGGGGGGGGGGGGGGGGGGGGGGGCGGTAAACTTTCTTCGGGGGGGGCGGACACTGTTAAAAGTATATATTTTCTATATAAATTATATAAATTTCATTTCGTTCGGGGGGGCGTTTAATAATTTTCGGGGGGGCTTAGCCCCCCCGAAGAGATGCCTGGAAGAAACTCTGGTTACGACTCATGGAATCGTATATTTACTTACTGTTGCATAATAACCAGACATGGTAAATTTAAAAAAAAAAAACTATCCCGTCAAAACGGAGATCATTGTGTGTATCAACTCATAAGCTACAGAACAAATATTGATCCAGACGAATACGCTTATTCCCTACCTGCACAGGTGAAATGATTTCATCCTAAGCTATAGGGAACCATAAAATCGTCTCCACCCTCGAAAATTTCCCCTTCCCAGCATTACCCGTAACGCAACATTCATTTTAAACTCTAATTAATTAAACTTTTTTTAAAAATATGTACGTCTACGGTTATATTTTTGTGTACTTTTTTTTTCTAACACCCGCCACCTTCCAACTGAAGTGACACCATTTATACACCGTCCTCGGCCGTACGACTTGTTCTAAAGTCTTTTAAACATTTCAACACTCAGCCCCTTACAAATGTGGGGACACACAAAAACTATCGTGTGTGATGTTATTATGGAGCCCCGTTTTGTCGGGGGGCGGCTGTACACAACAGAATCCCCGTGACGGGCGCCGCAACAAAACGGGGGTTTCTCCTGCCCGTGTTTGTCGTACGTACCCCAGACTCTATTAAAACAGAAGACTCCGGTACACCGGCACCCCCTCCGTACAGTTCGCCGTGCGGCAGCGGCGTCAACAAAAGGAGGTGATGGAGTGTTTAGAGGTGCCTGTGTTTCGACGCTCTAGGAGAAACTGCCCAAGCTTTTTTTTCCCCCTATCTCAACGAGGTCTGAAAGCGCTATCCAAATGTTGAGACCCTTGAGAGGAAAAACTCGTTCACCTCGTCTGTTCATTGATTCTTGAGGTGTGTGGAAAGGTGTATGGAAAGGTGTGAAAGACCGCTGAGCAGGTGTGGAAAAAAAAACTACCCCCTCCCCGTTTTCCCCTCAGACACTTCACATCGCCCGTATTCCTCAATTGAGTTGTTAGATAAAAATTAACAAGAATTTTTTCTATAAGAATAAAGTAATTTGAAACAGTTTTTTTCCGCTTATTCTTTGTTTACAAATACATTGAAATGCTAAAGAAACATTGAGTACAAGTGTAGATTTTTGTGCAGTTATTTTGGTTAGCGCGAGGTGCATACAAGCTGGAGAGGACAGTACGGACCGCGCGCATGCGTAAACGATTCGATTACGAATTGGTAAGGAGTCTATTAAGCTGTGGATTTCCGGTGTCGAGGAAAATATCCTTGGAATTTACCTGTCTAAGCCCATCTGTTAGGGCTCTACAAGGGCATCAAAACAAGCGACAGGAGATGGGGGGGGGGGGGGGGGGGGAATAAAATGCACAGACAAGTGTCATCCAAATACCCACCCCACCCCTAAAAACAACTGATAAAATTATGGTCTCTGCTATAGTGCTATAAGTTTTGTGAGGATTCAGTCGCTTCGACAGCAAACACCTACACACACATTGCTCACTAAACACTCACGACCTTGACCTTCAGATAACAGTATTACAGACCCGCGAGATGGCACGTGCAAGATACTCAATAATTTCCTGGGGAATCGATACTTTGTGTGTGTCGATACGAGTTGTTTTCTAACACCGTAATTTTGTCTGGTGTGCTGACACACGTTGATACATTGTTTACTGACAACGTAAATCTGCTATTAAATCTTCAACGTGCTTGCCTGATAATCCTTATTTAGGCTTTGGTTAGATTAACACTTGAACTCTACTCCATCCATTTACACGTCCAGATATAGTTAGCCTTTAACTACTAAACATCAACTATTACAGTGGCTTTAATGCTTAAGAAATGTGTCATACTTTGAGAATCGTGTTACATGCGAATATTGTATATGTTAATGAGTATGTTAATGAGTATGCTAATGAGTATGTTAATGAGTTGCGAAGTACTCACCTGGTTGGCGTCTTCCAACCCGACCAGGGGGTTGGGGTGAAGGTTGAGCAGCGACGGGTCCTGTTCCAGACCTAGTCCGTGATGCGGCCCGTGGTGGAGCACATCCGGCCGCCGGAGGCCGGTCATATAGTCCGGGCGTCGTGTGTCGTAGCCCCCCAGGCCGGGGTGCATGTTGAGGGGGTCGTCCCGCCGGGCCAGGACATTCCTGTCGGGCGCGTGCAGCTGGTTGTAGTGCTGTGTCGTCTGCTGGAAGGGGTTGACGTGGCTGTAGGGGTCCACCTGGTGGTGGTGGAAGTCCACGGCCTGCTGGGGCTGGTAGGGCGGGGGGAAGTAGGGCGGCTGAAAGTCCGCGGCTCCCGCCGGCGTGTGGCTCAGTCGGGGAGCCGTTGAGAACGATCCGGAGCCGGAGCTGACTAGATGGCCGAACCCGCCGTGTGACCCCACAAGGTCCGGTCGACGGTCCTGAAAAAAATAATTTAAATCAGATTATGTAAACATAAAGAGTTACTGGCAGAGAAACGACTTGTCATGAAGGATTTTATCGGCGGTCATGTCCAATAGAACGACATGCTAATTACTAAGTCGATTTACATCCGTTTAGTATTCTTTAGACCTACAGATAAAAGTATTTACCAAGAAAATTGCGAATATTAAAGAGAACAAAACACACCTATCTGAACTTTGTTTTCAATTGACATCTTTTCAAAGTACAACAAGTTATGATATATCACATATGTATATATGCGCAGCTGTGCTATCTCCCAATACAACACTTCACCTCACCACTATCTTATCCTCTGCAGACAGACAATCTCAGACAGACAACCCATTGCCTTCCCAGAAAGTTTTTTTTTTCTGCCCAGACAAATGAGCCAGTGTCTTCCCATCGATCGGGGATATTGAAATCTATTCAAGCCATTTCCGTGTCGGGGACTGGCTAAGGCTGGCCATTACACAGACATTATAGTGTTAGAGTTTTCTCACACTGTTGTATGCTGGGGGTGGGGGGGGGGGGGGGGGGGGGGATCGATTGGGGACGTCCAACAATTTTTAGTCATCTTGACAAAAGTCACAATCTTTTGGACCAAGTCACAGTCATGAGGACCAAGTCACAATCATAACTAAGACACTATCGTGTTGCCAAACCCAAAAAAAAAAAAAAAACTAAAATAAAAACCCAACAAATAGTCATCCATAGTAAATTAATGAAAATTTAAAATTTTTAGCACAACATCGCCCCCCTCCCCCCCCCCCCCCCCCCCAATAATAATGCCACGGGTTTCTGACAAAAGGGGAGGGGGGGACCCTCTAAGCACCCACCTCCACTTTTTTTACGCTACTTTTAACAGCTTATTTACGTCATTAAGTCTAACTACACTAATTAGTTAGGTAAAGTAAAAAAAAAACATTCTAGAACATTAGATACTATTAGAGGCCCAATTAAACGACAGCAATTCTCATGTGATTAGGTATTACCAACCGGATTTTAAATTTGACTTCATCAAGTCAAGACTGATAGACTTAACGGGTCACGTGGTGCAGGTCATATTGTTCCAGCCACGACCCAGCTAGGACCTGCGGGAACGAAACCCACTGGGAACATCCCGAACTGGGAGAAACACTAGACATTTGGAGAGGTGCGCTGAATGGGAATTATGGGAAGATGGGAAGATGGGAATGGTGGGAAACAGGAAGTCATCATCCGAGTAATTAAAACCGTAATAAGTTTGACATTTTTTTTTTATTTTTTTTTTTATTCCATCAGTAAAAAAAAAATTAAATGGAAGCGGCTAATTAAGCTAAAAGGATGGCTTTTTGTAACCGCTGAACCGACCCTGATTGAACGCAATGACCCGTAACCAATACGATACGGTACATTGAAATCCTGCTGCATGTATGTGTGTGTATGCGTATGTGTATTTATGTATGCACGCTAACCCGAAAGTCTCGAGTTCGAATCCGGGTCCAAGTCAGTAGAACATCCTTGAGTCCACCCAACTCTAAATCGGTACTTAACCCGTGTTAGGGAAAGTAAAGGCGGCTGGTCAATATGTCGACCACACCTTCCCTTCATATGCGGAGGTCAAGAAACATGTGGACTCTACTTCATCTGCCAAATGGATCGCTATAAAGTTATAGAAAAACCAACAAATACGCCATGATCGAGAAAAGTTTACGGATGACTGACTTTCGGCATTTAATAATAAATGTTCAATGACCGTAAAGACGGATCTATTAGTGTAAACTACTGAGCCCGTTTTAAACTAGATGGGTGTGGTAGGTAACAGGTTGGTCGTAGGTGGGGTGGGGGTGGGGGGACACGTTAATGATGACTAACGTTTCGGTTGACTGAGCTATTGACACGCGGATGTAGGGGGAGATCAGGGAGCAGGATGTGGAGATCAAAGGTCATTAACCGAAACATTCATAGATTTGTGTTGTCTAGGTGCACTCAATAAACAGGGATTGGATCTGAACTAAAACGTCCTGACTAGTTGGAAAACTCCATCAGGGGATGGGATCAGTCTAGACTAGACCATAAACACATTAAAATTATTGCAATGGTTTCGATAAGTACAGTACATTTAAAAAGCTGATTTTTTAGACTATTAAATCTCATGCGTGACTGTTGAAAGGAAATAGCAACAGCAGTGTCAACATGTTTGTGTTGGGTAAGATTTGTCCCGCATGTGTTCGAGAAATCTGACTTAAGCCATCACCGCTTTTACAGAGAATGGGCAGGTAAACACTGGGTGAGGTACCAAGATGGCAGACGACGGATGGTACTGGGGTAGGGGGGGGGGGGGACTGGTCAAAATAACTATAGGTCTACTTGTCTACGGGAAAGATAAGGTCTAATAGTCTACGGGACATAGAAGGTCAATTAGGCTAAGGGACAGATAAGGTCAACTAGTCTACGGGACAGATAAGGTCTACTAGTCTACGGGGCAGACAGCTTGTGCCAACACAGTCCAAAAATACTTAACAACACAACACGAATATCCCTATTGTGCTATTTGCATTTACAAGGACAAAGGAAAAAAACAAGACGATATTTGCTGTCTCAAATTGAACTTAAGAAAATGTTCTATGTCTCCTGTCGTGATCGTTTCGTTATAAATAGGGATCTGTCATTCCACTGATAGACGTTTCTTAGATTGAGAATTTTTTTTAATCTTCCGTTCATGTCAACAGATTATCGTTCGTTGTATTTCAGTTCCCAGAAGTCAGCGCACATCCGGTTGTGACATTGACGATTTGTACATCAGTCATGCTCCTGGGGGGATGGGGGGGGGGTGAAAATGCTGTTCCCGACATGACAACGAACGGGGTCCGATACGACAACAGAGGGGTCCGATACGACAACAGAGGGGTCCGATACGACAACAGAGGGGTCCGATACGACAACAGAGGGGTCCGACACGACAACAGACGGGGTCCAACAAGACAACAATTGGGGATCGACACGAAAACAGACGGAGTCCGACACAACAACAGACGGGGGTACCGACACGACAACAGAGCTGAGATCTACGCTAGTCAAACTCCTATCAGATGAGCCAGTAGTGGGGCTGACATGTTACCGGTGTATACCAAATCAGAACACACGGTGTCACTCAATGCTTATGCTCCAGGTTTTTTTTTTACTTGCTTGTTTAGTGTAGATTGGGGGTGTGGGGGGTGGGGCGTCAAACGGTCGGTGCCAGGCGTCTGCGGTTCCAGATCTACGTGGGGTGTCGAGTTATGACGACCGTAAACACACGCGTTAGTTTTTTCATCCGTCCAATGTAAACTATTTGGTTAATAGAGTGTAGACAGGGGTGGAGTGGTTTATGGTAGAAGGGCGAGGGTACGGGGTGGGGGTACACGGTGGGGTGGGGGTTAAGGTGTAACAAATTTATACGGAGGTTTAGGGGAGTAATGAATCTATGTTTATTAAATATAGTGACATTGCTTTGCTTGACGTTAGTAAATACTAGGCTGAGATGGATTTGATCCACCGTCCTCTAATGGTACTCGTTTTATTACAAACATACCGATGTTAACTTTTTTAACCTCTTTAGATATATGAATATTTGGAATTGAAATTATTAGAACTTGTAACTTGCTTATCGTATAATTTTATAAAGCTTGATTAATACGCATTTTTAAAAATCACAAATCATATTTTAAAATATTCAAAATAAAAAGTCTAGGTAAGATATATTCAGAAAAAAGTTCATGACAATCTCTTTTTCTTCAACGTAGTTATTTATATTATCTAAATCGGAGAAGTCAAACATCAAGACCAACGTCATTGTCGAACTGGGGGGAAAGGGGGGAGGGGGTGTCTCCAAATGTGCGGGCTCCCAATTATTGATCATGAAAGTCTATATATTTTTTTAATGTAAAAAAAAATTCATAATTGCCAATTAAGCTGAGTTAATTAGAAATATTATCGAGGCCAACTTCCAGTCACTTTTCCCAAAACGCAATGAAAATCTCAAAATCTCTTGGTCCAGCGGTCACTCACGCATGGCCGAACACCACGCAAATAGCCGACATCCCCCCCCCCCCCCCACCATTAAAATACCACACCAAATTTTCACACCCCTAAACTTTAAAAAAAAAACTTGAAATACACTTCCCTTTGGAATTAAAAGATTTTTTTTTCCTCCTAAACTGCTCCAAAGTTCACGGCCATAACAGTGCGATATTGTAAAGAGCAAACAACCCTGCTCTGCTCCTCTTCAATAGCGAGAGGACGCCTCGAGGCGCTTCCGAGGGATGAGATCGGGTGGGGTGGGGACGGTCGGGATCGGTGTGTAAGAGAATTAGATATTTTTAAAGTGTTCTTACAACATTAAAAAAAATTATTTGTTTTCTTGTAATCGATAGAGGTCTTTCGACACAGTAAATAAGGCATATCTGGTGCAATTTACACACTGTGATGTTTGTATGTGTGTGTGTGTGGCGGGAGGGGGAAGCCTTGTGGAAATCAAAGAGGACCGTGTGTGTGTATACATGTGTGTAATTGTATGGGTGTGTTATGGTGAAGGAGAGGGGGGGGGGGTGAAGATGAGGTCAATGCGACCTTGTGTAGCGAAATGTTAAGTCAAGAGACACACCTGGTCCCTTGTTGAGTATTCGTCTAGGGCTGGCTTCTTGACAGGTGAACTACGGCTAACTCGCAACACAGGTAGCGGCACAGCAACCTATATAGGTGTACACACGACCAATGTAACCTACCTATATAGCTGTACACACTGGCTGTCAACAACACAGCAACCTATATAGCTGTACACACCGGCTAAGTCAACAACACAGCAACCTATATATCTGTACACATTGGCTGTCAACAACACAGCAACCTATACACACCGGCTGTCAACAACACAGCAACCTATATAGCTGTACACATTGGCTGTCAACAACACAGCAACCTATATAGGTGTACACAGTGGCTGTCAAAAACACAGCAACCTATATGGCTGTACATACTGGCTGCCAACAACACAGCAACCTATATAGGTGTACACAGTGGCTGTCAAAAACACAGCAACCTATATGGCTGTACATACTGGCTGCCAACAACACAGCAACCTATATAGGTGTACACAGTGGCTGTCAAAAACACAGCAACCTATATAACTGTGCACACCGGCTATGTCTAAAACAGACTTTATTACACTTTACATTTTTTACACGCTGGAAATATTTAGATCCAAATAAAGAATGTTTTGATCTTTATGTAAGAATGGGGAGGGGGGTGGTGCTCTATATCACTGGCAAGGGACACTGTCAAAACACACTAGGGCCATTAAAATGTACACTGTTTTAGAATCGACGAATATAATTAGTTTCAAGTGAATTTAACTAGCAAAAATCGTGTTGCACACGCAAGTCAGTTGATATATTTACACAGGTGCACAAAGATCATTATCGACCAACAGGTAGACACAAGTCATGCTTGACACACACATGTACATATGCAACACAGCGCGAACGAACACACGCTGTTTCCACCCACGACTTACGCTCAGCATCCTTTGATCTTATTCCTCTCAAGGGCTTTCACGCCGTAGCTCGCTCAAATCTCTTACCGTCTAGCATGCTGGGATTAATGGGCTAATGGGGGTTATTAATTAGAGCTCTAGAAATTACAGAGCTAAGGCGGGGGTTAATGGAATTTTAAACTTTGACATAACTGTGATCAACGTAAATAGATGTATGCCCTCTTGAAATGTTTAATTTTAGATTTTGATTGCTGCTATCGTTAAATGAAAGATTGTGTATGTTTAGAGAAGATAATAGTAAATATGTAGCATTATAAAGGAAAAAGCCAGATACTCAATCCCATCAGTAATGGAACGAAGAAAAAAAAAGTGTGGGTTCTAGCCCATTTGGCACCAACTAGCGGAAAAATAAGCTATAAAATGTTTAACTTTGAAAATATAAAAAATGTTAGCGCCAACTAGCGGTACATGCTATAATATAAATTTAGCTTTAAATTTATGAAAATGTTGGTACGATATAATGAAATATTGAGGTAAGCTATATAATGGGGTTAACTTGAAAATTATACAAATATTACCACCACTTAAAAGAACGCTATAAATTTGTGTTTTACTTTGAAATGATGAAAAGCAAAGTTCACCTCAGGCCCGTCTAAAGATCCAAAAGCTGAAGGCATGTTGTGGTGGTTGCTGTTGCTGCTGATGATGTGCTCGTTGCTGTAGATGTTGTTGTTCCTGCTGATGCGGATGTCGCTGGGACAGGAGACGGGAACGTTGCGGGAGTACTGGAGGTAGTGGTGATGCTGTAGCTCTGGCGAGACGGAGCTGCTCTTAGCGTCCAAGCTGTCGCGGCTGCTGTCGCCGCAGCTAGAGCTGGGGGTGATGCTGTACGGCTGGTTGTTCCTGTGCTGCTTCAGCAGCTGGTCGCTGTCGGCGAAGTATTTGGAAGGCGATGTGGATCCGAGGTGAACGTGGGCTAGTGCTATAGACATTCTGCACTATCCTTGCATAGTGGAGCACACTACACTACACCACTGATGCGTAACACTTCGGGAATTACCGATTTGCACTTATAATCTAAAAATAGTACTTAGTGTTTTTTGTAAAGATTTTTCTGCTGTAAAAATACAAAATTTTATTATACTAAAAATCAGCTTACAATGCTTTTTTTTTTAATTAATTTAAATTTAAGGTTTGATTTGCTAGATTTATGTCTACTAGATCTACACAACATACGTATAATAAATTTAGTAAATGGTGAAATAAATTTAAAACTTAGAATAGGGTGCAATATTAAAACATTTTTAATTATTTTTCGCTATTCTACAAAAAATTATAAATAAGTCAGTTCTACTTTATATTTAGTCTATAATAGCTTTTCCGTTTAAATATTCAATAACACTTTTTTTTATAAATAAATAATATATATGCCTATTAAAAAGATATTTTTAAATGTATTTTACATGGCTGTTTAACAATTATCATGTTTCAAGCAGAGCTATATTATGTAAGGTAAAAATTAGTTACAAATTTAAAATTACTATGGTAGTAAATCAAAATGTTTACATTACAAAAGTCAACTTCCGGTTAAACTAAATTTATACTGAGTAGGCCTACACATTTAATAATATTCTAGATAGTAACGTTGGTTTAATTTTTCTTAATAAGCTATTTTGTAAGGAACAAAGTTTTAGCACCTAAACAAACTTTCAAGCAAACTTTGGTGTTAAATATAGATTTCTAATTACTTTAACAGGATGCTAGATCTAGACTAGATCTAGAATCTGTATGAAATTTTAATTCTGATATTGACGTCTATTTTTTAAAAACATTTTTTGCTATAGGCCCTAGGCTTATTATTTTTATAAATAAATTAATCTACACGGTAGACCATATGGGCCTCTACAAAAAAAGAATATAATTTATCGTATTTTTTTAAGTTATTTTTTTCTTTGAGTTTTTAATTTTGGCAATGTACAGATCTATATTTTATTTTATTTTAAAGTAATTTTAAATTATGATTTAAATTAGAAATTCTAAGTTTCTACAGAATATTTTTTATTAAACTTTATAACGCTTGTCCGTTAATTTTAGGCTTAGGACAATACGAGTTCTTTGTTTATAACGCGAACTATAGGCCTAAATTAATAGACAAGTGTTATTTATTGAAATATTTATGCTAGTAAATTTTAATTAATAGGATCTGATGCTAGTAAAAACTAGAAGTAAAAAATGTCAACTAACTTAATCATAGGCCTAATTAGTCTAATTAATCTTACACAAAAACTAGAAAATGTGTCCATCATTCACAAGAAAATTCCACACGACACTTTGATTTAGGTCTATCCTAAAGAAAATGTAATCCAAAACACACACGGCTGAACCTGTGTAAGCTACGACGTGACTTGTGATTATAATACGCTTGAGTCTGAAGCAGAAGTCTAGCAATACACTGTCGTCTGCTTGAGATGATCCAATGAGTGACAATACACAACACACACTTCGTAAATCGATGGTCCTACTCGCTTGATTTCTCGTCCTCAATACGCGAACCTTACGAGCAAGTGTCACACCATTAGACGAAGCGTATCTGGAGGGCAGATATTCCACCGTGTCTCTGGACTGCCGTGTAAGTCGCCCTATCTCATATCACTGACCTCTCACTTGCAGTGACAACAATAGAAAACAAAACAAAAATGGCGATGGCGGGGGGGTGGGATAAAAATCGGTGGGGGTTAAAATACACACAACACCGTCATCATCTCTCCCCCGCTTATTTCTTTTTTTCACCCCTCCCCCTGGCACTATTACTAAAATTAAACGAAGATATTCACCGCGCAGTCCAAGCAGTCAGTAAGCGCCTTGGTCGTTGAGCCGTGGCCCGGCCGCGATGTTACGAATGATCCGATTGGCCAGAGGCTACGAGCGGAGGTCCTGTCCCCGCACACACCGCTTCCGTTCTGTATTCAACGAGCAGGCAGACCCAGCCCACTTTCGATCCGTGTCTTCCCCCTCCGGGCGAGTGATAGAACGAATATGAATTTTTTTTTTTTTTTTTTAAATTTCCGTCCTTCCATCCACAACCAATTTTTCTTCCACAGCCAGCGTCTGACAACGAAACAAACTGGCTGACGCCTAATTAAGAACCATACGGCTAAATTAAAACAGTAAAATACGTTTTTCTCTGACAGGCAATAAATCGTATTTACCCTGTACTCTTCGTTACACTAGCAGGGGACGAGATTTTTTTTTTATTTATTAAGACCAATCAATATGTAATAGCTCGCAATAATCTTCCTCTTGAAGTAAACACACATCGAATACAATTAATTTGTCTTATTTTCCCTTGACTCGTATCAAAGTACAATAACTCTACACGAGGGGTAAATAACTTGCGCCACGGTAGCGCACGGTTAAGGGGAGGGTGGGGGTATAAAAGTATGAAAATAAAATTGTAGGAGAAATTATCCGCCGTTTAAATTGGAGACCCGGTGCATGTTGGTGCATTGAACAGTTTTAACGATCCGGCGACTTCCTTATAACCAAGGGAGGGAATCCCTATACAAGAGTAGATAATGGCCCTTGTTTCTCGTGAATTGATGCAGCGAATTAAGGTGATAATTTTTATATAATTTAACTTTTTATACAGAACCTATTTTTTTCAAAATTCAAATTGGATGACAGATATGTTTGAAGGAAAAATAGCCTCGTGATCATATTCATAATCTCTCGCGATTTTGATATCCTCCGAAATCAATAGCATTGTCTATACCCGTTTTGTTTGTTCGTATTATTTCTTGTTTTGTTTTTTGTTTCGATTTTTTGTGCCTTGTTCTTTAAGTCATTTTTGTTTCAAATATAAGAAAGGTTTTAAAATACAAGATGAAATTATTGCACGGAGCTGGGGCTGAGACGAGGGTGTAGTTTTGACTTCATAAAGTACAGTAGGAAATAGTTACAAGGGGGTGTCATGATATTGAGGTCTAGTTGGAGATTATAAAATACAAAATTAAATTTTGAGGAGGGGGAGGGGGCGGAGTCAGGGTTTCCACTGGTCATCATGGAGAAGCTCATGATTTTAAAGTTTCGCTCTGCTTTATGGAAGAGACAAGGGGCAAGTAAGACTTAAATAATTATTTTCTTTACTTAAATTAGGCTTTATTCAATATAGACGGCTCACCTCATAATTTAAACTAAAACCCTTACATAAATACTCGAGTTATTTAAGTTAAAGCTAAGTAAGATATAAAAAGGTTGGGTTTTTTTATTTAAATAAAGCAAACTTGTGAAGCGGGAGAGGGGGGGGGGGTGATAAAAATATGTTGTGTGTTTGAGCAGGTGGGAAGAATAACTTTTATCAACAACTTTCTTACAACAATATTGTCCGGGTGGAATGTTCTGGCCGCCATTTGTTATTTGAAAGTTTCAAAACAAAATCCCACTTATTATTGTGTGTCATACATTTACCTATAAGATGGTGTAATTGTTTGTGGTGAGGGGGGTGGAGAGTGGGGAGAAATGTCAAAATAGATAATAGAAAGAGGACGAAAACATCACATAAGGTTGTATTGTCCAGCTGTCCACTTCACACAGGTACGACCCACACCGTGTCAGTACGGGTAGCCACCAACAGCCGCCATGTGTTTTGTTTTGTGAGTGCTTCATTACGAGGTTTTATGAAAACAATACAGGGGCAGATCACCCTTGAATTCAAAGCTAATCTCCAGTAAGGGGAGATCACTTGTACAGTGAAGAGTGTTGGAAGTAAACAACACGGGCGACAATCACCAAACACCGGACGGCTGAAAGCGTCACACGTTGTCATCTTGCGCGGAGGACTGCGTGCGAGCCACTGGTCAGACAATGGAGGTAGGGGGAGGTCCGGTATGACACGTAATGGCGTGTCTGGGTTGATGAAACACAATCTCCTGTCGTCACGGGCGAGAGTTGACACAAAAACAAGATAAAAAACAGACAGGGGAGGGAACCCATGACTTATCTAAAGCTGTTGATGTTTCAGCTTGGACGATATAATGACGTTTTGTTTTAAGTAGGTGATGGCGGAGGTGACTTTAGGTAGGCACATTCTGTGTGAGCAGTAGCTTACATTTCACACATAAGTCACAATACTTGACTTGTAAAAAGTCATTTACACTTGACACTTAAGTCATAATACTTAACATACAAAATAGTTCAATTTCAAACTTAATAGTTTTTACTGAACCTACATGTAATGAATTAAGTTGAAATATTCTTCCTTTCGTTTTCGCTTTAATATTAAAAGACTGGTCTGACATAAACCTTAGTCCAATAACCTCTCCTCAAAAAAGAAACGACTTCATATATTTTTTTTTTAAATCTACTTGGAATATCCAGATCAATAATTTTATTTTAACAATGAAGCAGAAAGTAAATTAATTAATCATTTGGACAAAGTCTCGAGTTCAACCCTCTGGCAGATAAGGCTCGATCCCTTCCAACACTAAAAATTAAGAACGAAGAACAAGAAGAATCATTTGGACTAGTTATGTTCTTTTTCTTCATTGATTAAAATATGAATGAAATTTTTGAAAGATTTTTAAAGACAATTCGGCAAAATATGGTTGCTAATATTCACTAAATGTTTCAACAATCAATAAATTAACTGAGTAAGGCGAAGAAAATCGTTTAGCCTACATTGTTAGTTCATGCGAGAATGGGGCCTAATCACAATGTGTCGACAGGTAAGTGAGGTCTTAATCTCGTTATTGGCATTCTCCCAATTAGATTCGACAACCTAAATACAACTCATTAGGGTATGTTGGGGACTACTAGAATAGATTAATGCGCTGTTTGTTGCGCGTTGTATGATATTCTACGTAAAATGCAACCCACAATCATCTTAATAATCAGTCATATTTTAATTTTTTATTTTTTTTTAATAATAATTTTTTTTTTTTTTTTTTAATAATAAATAATCAGTCATATTGTCCACGATTTTTTTGGATATTTGGCAATTGTAATAGTAATATGTTGAAAGCATAACGACACTAGTGTATTTTCTTGCGATATCTATAAAAACATGTGTGTGGAAAAATCAATTAGTTCAATTTAAAATTACTAATTAATTACATTTCGTCAGTGGTTGCCCACCTGTATACAAGTAATTTAATGTCTAGTTCTAGTCTGCTGGTCTGGTCCAAATTGGTCCACGGACTACTTCAATTTGACGACGATTTTTTTATTGCTGTCTATGCATTGATTCTCTCCCCTTGCTCTTAGATTAATAGTAGATTTATTAATGAAAAAAGTCGCGCAATTGGCACGGCAAGTAAATTGTTCCCTTAGGTGCGGGCCTGTTGGTCGTATCTGGACTGCATCACACTCGAGACGTGGATCAAACAAATTGTTGCAGCTCGCCGTGCGCACCCCCTCCCCCTCCCATTGATACCCGCCCGTGATTAGTGGTTCCGGTTTGTAGACTACGCAGGGAGCAGACAAATCGCTAATAAAGCGCGGGAAGGGTGACAGAAATAGCCGCGATTGAAATATAAGGGGGGAGGGGGATAGGTGGAAATGAGTTCCGCATGAGTGATTTCGTGAGTTGTGGGGCATATGGAAGTGGGTAGGGGGTGAGAAAAATTAATGAGATGATGGTCAGACACACGTGTTTTTTTTTTTCGAGTAAGGGAAAGATAACCATCTACATTTGACGCTTTTTTTAAGCTGATGGAGTTGTCTTATTTATTTCATTCAGTAATGTAAAGAAAAACACAACGCCATCTTACTCATCACGATTATAAGGTGTTCATATATATGACGATAAAGGTTGATGTAGCGGGGGGTGTCTTGAAATCGGAGGGGGGGGGAGGCGGGGGTTAGAAATTGTGGACCTTCAATGTGTGATGATGGACCTATGGTGCGTGATGGTGAACCTCTAGTGTGTGATGGTGGACTTGTGGTGTGTGATGTTGGACCTCTAGTCGGTGATAGTGGACCTGTAGTGTGTGATGGTGAACCTGTGGTGTGTGATGTTGGACCTCTAGTGGGTGATAGTGGACCTGTAGTGTGTGATGGTGGACCTGTGGTGTGTGATGGTGGACCTGTAGTGTGTGATGGTGGACCTGTGGTGTGTGATGATGGACCTCTAGTGTGTGATGGTGGACTTGTGGTGTGTGATGGTAGACCTCTGGTGTGTGATAGTGGACATGTGGTGTGTGATGGTGGACTTGTGGTGTGTGATGGTGGACCTTTAGTGTGTGATGGTGGACTTGTGGTGTGTGATGGTAGACCTCTAGTGTGTGATGGTGGACCTCTAGTGTGTGATGGTAGACCTCTGGTGTGTGATAGTGGACATGTGGTGTGTGATGGTGGACTTGTAGTGTGTGATGGTGGACCTGTGGTGTGTGATAGTGGACCTCTAGTGTGTGATGGTGGACCTGTGGTGTGTGATGATGGACCTCTAATGTGTGAAAGTGGACCTCTAGTGTGTGATGGTGGACCTCTGGTGTGTGATGGTGGACCTGTGGTGTGTGATGGTGGACCTGTGGTGTGTGATGGTGGACCTCTAGTGTGTGATGGTGGACCTGTGGTGTGTGATGGTGGACCTCTGGTGTGTGATGGTGGACCTGTGGTGTGTGATGGTGGACCTGTGGTGTATGATGGTGGACCTGTGGTGTGTGATAGTGGACCTCTGGTGTGTGATAGTGGACCTGTGGTGTGTGATGGTGGACCTGTGGTGTGTGATGGTGGACCTGTGGTGTGTGATAGTGGACCTGTGGTGTGTGATAGTGGACCTGTGGTGTGTGATGGTGGACCTGTGGTGTGTGATGGTGGACCTGTGGTGTGTGATGGTGGACCTGTGGTGTGTGATGGTGGACCAGTGATCCGACCTGGAACAAACGACCTGAGATATCGATCGTCGACCATTCAATCTGTTTCTAGCCAGTCGCGTGTCTGGGGAAGACGTGTACCAGTTGGCCTGTGTGTTTGTGTATACTGTGTGTGTGTGTACAGTGTGTGTGTACAGCGTGTGTGTGTGTACAGTGTGTGTGTACGGTGTGTGTGTTTGTACAGTGTGTGTGTTTGTACAGTGTGTGTGTGTTTGTACAGTGTGTGGGGGTGTTTGTACAGTGTGTGTGTGTTTGTACAGTGTGTGTGTGTTTGTACAGTGTGTGTGTGTTTGTAGAGTGTGTACAGACTGTGTGTGAGCTTTGTTTGTTTATGACGGCCTGTGTCTGTCTGTGAGTGTGTATAGAGTGTGTGTGTGTGTGTGTTCGTACTGTTTGTGTGTACCAGTTGGCCTAAGTGTGTGTACAGTGTATGTGTGTGTTTGTACAGTGTATGTGTGTGCTTTGTTTATGTTGGCCTGTGTCTGTGAGTGTGTACAAAGTGTGTGTGAGGTGTGTGCACTTTACAAGCTTATGATTCCTGTATATGTGTGTCGTTGTGTGTCTGTCTTTGAGAGTGTACAATGTGTATACAGTGTGTAAGTGTGTGTTTGTGCGTTTATTTTAGAAACAACCAGGCACACCCTCGCTCAACATGAATTAGCGCGGTCTTCATATTTTCACCTAGAAACATAAGTACGATCATCACATTACACATACAAGATGTGTATCAAATAGTAGAAATAAAGGTCTTCGTTAGAAAGAAGCATAAGTATATTTTAGTGTTGTTTCCTTATATTCCTGTATAATCAACTACGCCTTCGGGTGTGGGGTTGGTGTTTAAATAAACACGCCACAGTTCATTTAGTTATATTTGATTCTACCAGATAACGAAAGTCCCCCCCCCCCCCCCCAACACACACAATCTCTTGTTTCTACTGCATATGACAGCTCCTAATCTACGCATGCTCGGATGACGACCCCTAACCCCGAGGTTTATTTATCATTGCATCATTCAACGTCCAGGCTGACCATAACTCCGCCGCCCACCCCTATTGACCCACGCCTCAGTGGACATCACTGGACCGTGACTGGCATGTGGTGTTAAACTAATGACAGGTAGCGCACCTCTAAACATGCGCGTGAGTTACGTGTGGGCCCAGTCTTGGTGAGCGGTTCACCGAGCTATTGACCGTGACACTTTGTGTCGTACCGTAGTCAGTTAGTCCATCCCCTCGTCACGGTTAGCCCTACACCCCTGCCGCGGTTACCCTACCCCTGCCTTAGCAACATTGAACCCTACCCCTGGCGCGGTATGCCTTACCCCCTCCCATACCACAGTTTGCCTTAGCCCTGGCCCGTTCACCAGTCTCCCCTACCCTTGCTACAGTCGGTCCCGGAAACAGTTTTTTTTTTTTTGCACGCTGTCATCTAATTTAAGAAGTCACGGTACTCAATGCACGTGCACCTGGTCAGCTGTTGTGACGAAAACAAACGTCACATAGTCACACCTCAGCTCCTAAACAAGTATTTTATCCCTGCTAATTATGATTACTCATTAACTAAACAGAAACAATAACAAACATCCACGATCCACCCCCTACTACACACAATCAATAACTGACAAAATGTTGTTTGGACGTGTCAACATATTGGTCAATATAATATCAGAGAGTATTGACACAGGCGCGTGACAGTGGCGCGAGCCATGAATGCACGTGCGATTAGTCTTATAACAAGGGGAAGGGGTGAGATAGCCGGAGCCTGTTAGTGTCTGGCATCAGATCGATCTGTCCGTCAAACTATCGACCCGGTCGTTTGCCGGCTCGGCTGCGTCGTTCGTTCATGCGTGGCGGTAGAGGAAATATTTGAAACAGATTTTGTGGTGTAACTACATATCTAAAGGTTTATATACGCAGGAAACTGAGTCGTACAAACCTTCTTTTACACAATTCTAAAAAGTTTTAATATAAATAAATACATTATATATATATATATATATATATATATATATATATATATATATATATATATATATATATATATATATATATATATATATATATATATATGTGTGTGTGTGTGTGTGTGTGTGTGTATATATGTGTGTGTGTGTTTTTCCAGTAAAATAAGCTGAAAATTGAGTAAATAATATTGACAGGCGCTTGAAAAATATTTTTTTTTAAATTTAATCCCCCCCCCTCCCCGCATCCATCGAAATCTGTCATATTTATACCGGTGTTCACAACGCGCGTCCAATCGTTACTTTAAAAAATGTTGCTCATTGGAGGTAAGCAGCTGTCGTTGTTGACTGACGTTAGGATGCCGTCGGCAAATGACCTCGTACACGTACGTCACGTCAGAAACGGGCTCAGTTCGAGGAGGTCACCCTCCAGCTGTCACGTGATGTTGGTCTTTGGTTTATCTTACAGTGGGGGGGGGGGGGGATGGGGGAGCTTTGTATCATCACCATCGTAATTTTTTTCCTTTTTATTCCTTAAGGAGCTTATTGCCTCTGTCACAGTTTTCAGCTAATCAGCTGTTCCCAAACCTCACTAACCCCCCCCCCCCCTCCACCCTATCCTACGTCGCCATGTCTATGTGGTCACCTTTATATAACAATTTCCCAATTTTCAGACTTGTTTTACACTACAATGAGAAAAACCACGTTTAAGTGAATATTAATCAATTGTTAACGTTGGTGTCAAATTTGATCCACATAATTGCTTTTATTTCCAATACACTACAGCTTGATTTCAAACGTTGTAATCAGTGTTAAAATACCTCATGTTTATGAATATGTCAGTGCATTTAGAGAATTAAAACTTACAGACTTTATCAATAAGATTTAATTAAAACATCAATCAGTAGAGTGGCATGAATCACCTAATTAATATTTATACAGAGTTCGCAAAGGACAAAGAGTGTAATGGTTAAATAATCTTTATGTTCAACTTTAAACACGACTAATTAGGTTTAAACCCAATGTGGATTACCTCTACAGCTTAACTAAAGTTAGAAAGTCATTAATTTATATGGGATTTAAAATCAAGTAGGCGTAGCTGTCTTTATATAAAATAAATCATTGCTATTCACAATCGCTAGTCATCAAACGATTGATAATTAGATTACGATAGAGGTCAGCTTGACATGACCTCTATGTTCACAGCAGCGTGACCCTCGAAAGTTTACATAACCACAAGGTACTTGGCACTGTGTAAGTATGGGAATGGACAGGTCAAATCCCAGGACCTAACACGGTGGCAGTGTGGGAATGGACAGGACTAATCCCAGGACCTAACACGGCGGTAGTGTGGGAATGGACAGGACAAATCCCAGGACCTAACACGGTGGTAGTGTGGGAATGGACAGGACAAATCCCAGGACCTAACACGGTGGTAGTGTGGGAATGGACAGGTCAAATCCCAGGACCTAACACGGTGGCATTATGGGAATGGACAGGACAAATCCCAGGACCTAACACGGTGGCATTATGGGAATGGACAGGACAAATCCCAGGACCTAACACGGTGGCGGTATGGGAATGGACAGGACAAATCCCAGGACCTAACACGGTGGCGGTATGGGAATGGACAGGACAAATCCCAGGACCTAAAACGGTGGCGGTATGGGAATGGACAGGACAAATCCCAGGACCTAACACGGTGGCGGTATGGGAATGGACAGGACAAATCCCAGTGGAGCAAGAAATTCGGAATAGTAGGCAATTTTGGCAATGGTTAGACCATGCATTAAGTAAACATCAGCGAATACTGCCAGACAAGGCATATCATGAAATCATTAAGGATAAAAAGTAAAGAGGAAGACCCTAAATAAATGGTGTAGAGAAATAGAAAACCAAGAAAATTATTGGAAAGACTTGGAAAGAAATGGGAAAAGTAGCAAAGGACACAAAACTTTGGAAAGAAATGTATAAATAGCGACGGACAAATTTGGAAAGGATTTCGTCCAATGCTTTTGTTTCACTAAATATTAAAAAAAATAGAAAGAAGAAAGATATCTTTGGGTATTTAGTAAATTATAGAAAACTGTGTTGTCATAGCCGGCATAATACTACCATTTAAAGTTGTCTATTGTCTTTCAATATCCCACAATGTTATGAGCCAAAAGCAAAAATCAGCTTCCTTACTTACAGTAATATCCTACAATGTCCTACATTCAGGGGTCTCCAAACTTTTCAGCCCGAGGGCCGCATTAACTATCAAATATCATTTCGGGGGCCAGAGTTCCTTACATGCATTTCTTTAAGGTGGCGGTGTGCCCCCCCCCCCCCCGTGCCCCCCTCCCCCAACGAAATATAATTTATTTAGAAATATATACACTGTCGGGGGCCGACACCAGCCATTTTTTTAAAAATTGTCTCTAAGGAGGTCATTTGCTTGCAATTCAATGACCTCAATCTGCAGTTCATCTGGGCAACTGGTTACATTTGCTTCAATTGAAGTTTGAAACGGTCTCACTTTTTCTGCCTTTGAATCCTAGTCAGAAAACCGCTACTGAAACTGCAGCTGGAGGTCTTTGATGATCTCGCATGAAAATGATGTGGGGAACTCAGCTATTGCTTCAGCCATGAAGACCTTGCACTGCTGAAAATGCGTCAAGTTGTTGCCCTGTACTTGTTCCAAAAACCTGGAACAACTGTCTAGCGACTCATCCATTGCAATTTAAAGATTGCGAAACTTGTTAGCAGTTTCCACTATTTGAGTGACAATGTTTTCATCATTTGTCTGCAACACTGCGGGCTATGGTATTTGCACCTAAATCTACATTTTCAAATTGTTTTGAATTTTCTTGACAAAGTTCCTCGGCCAGCTCTAACAAATATTTTTTTCCGTGAGCAAAAAGACCACCGCGGGCCGGATGAGAGGACCTCGCGGGCCGCATCTGGCCCGCGGGCCGTAGTTTGGAGACCCCTGTGACCTACATCATAACAACACATTAACAAATGAATTTCATTTTTATGAACAGGACGAATAAAATACTTAAAAAAAACTTTTTAAAAAACCACGTTTTTCTTGTGGACTAAAAAGTAGAAAATAAATTTTTCTTTTGTGCTTCCTCGAGCTGTGCAGATTCTTGTGATGACTGACAAAAAAAGTGGGTACGTTCACCATCAAATTTCCCGACCCATCTGCCCGACCCACGTTTTTTGTCAGTCATCACAAGAATCTGCACAGCTCGAGGAAGCACAAAAGAAAAATTTATTTTCTACTTTTTAGTCCACAAGAAAAACGTGGTTTTTTAAAAAGTTTTTTTTAAGTATTTTATTTTCTCCTTTTTAGTCCGTTGCTACACATGAAAAACGTGGTTTTTAAAAAGTTTTTTATATAGTTTATTTTCTACTTTATCTAATCACTTGATTAAGTATGACTTGACTAAGTGTTTTTAAATACACGGACTAAAAAAATCTTGAGCGACCGATACGCTTTAAACAGAGAAAGGGTGTAATTTACGTTGCTGGCGTGGAGATCTACTCACGAATCACGTGATCAAATCTCCCATAAACAAACAAATAAACGCGAAGCTGAGTTAAGGAAAAACGTGTTTATGTGTATTTTAGCATGCCCAGCGTACCAACCGTGTCACCGTTAACAATGTGTTACCGTGTCCGTTCTCCTTTTTAGTCCGTTGCTACACATAAAAAACGTGGTTTTTTAAAAAGTTTTTTTTAAGTATTTTATTTTCTCATTTTTAGTCCGTTGCTACACATGAAAAACGTGGTTTTTAAAAAAGTGTTTATAAATACACGGACTAAAAATCTTGAGCGACCAGGATTCGAACCTGGGTTGTCGCGGCCACAACGCGAAGTACTAACCACTATACGATCACGGCCAGCGCGCTCACATCGATTGGGGCCGAAGTAACTGTGTCAATAGGCCTCAAGTCTTGTCGGTATCTTTAGAAATCATGTCCTCAATTTTATGGTCCTTGGGGCGTAATTAAATTAAGCTAATTACGGTCACTAATTGCTAGTTTTTATGATTGCATCTGAAATTGTTAGGCGAAAGTAGCATGCATGCCAAATTTCAGGTCTATAGAGCAATCAGAAGTGGGCTAATTTTCGATGTCAATTTTAACAACAAACAAACAAACAAACAAACGCGAAGCTGAGTTAAGAAAAACGTGTTAAAATACATTAAAACTCGACTAAATCTTTTTTTTTTTGGTTTGTTTATATTTCTTACCAGCAAACAAATACGCTATACAATGCCCCCCTTTCTCTCTCTCTCCTCCCCCCCCCCCCCCCCCACCACCACTCATGGAAAAAATGGGTTAACCGTACACCCTGCCCCGGCCCAAACACGACAAGTTCTTGGGGCGCGGGATTTTCCCATCCCTCCAAGACGGGGATATAGACAGTCGTCAAGTACCTCGAGTCTGCTGGAGTGGTACCATATGGCAGACGTCGGCAAGGGGAGATGGAGTGACTTCCCCTTCAATGACAAAACTTCCCGTAGAAATGGCTCTCCGACTTCCATAACAACTCATGTTCGGAAAAATTTAATTTTGTTGAAATCTTAAACATCTCAACTGTATTGAAAAGTACGCCATACTTTAGTTATTTTCTACCTAGGAATTTGATAAGCAAGAGCAAAAATAATAAATTAAGTTGAATACTTAACTTCTCACTTATAAAAATCAAGTTTACAAAAAGGTGGATAAAGTTTCAAATCAATTTCCGTTAGGGTAGAAGTTCTAGAGTTAAAGTCTTTCATATCTTCATTGTTTTACGTTCAGTTGGGTCTGGTTTAATAGACTCCTTGCCTGAGGTTCCACTCTATTGTTTGATAGACTCCTTGCCTAAAGTTCCTCCAGGTCTATTGGTTGATAGACTCCTTGCCTAAAGTTCCATCAGGTTTGATAGACTCCTTGCCAAAAGTTCCATCAGGTCTATTGTTTGATAGACTCCTGCATTAGCTACCACCAGGTCTATGGTTTTATAGACTCCTTGCCTAAAGTCCCATTAGGTTTAAGAGACTCCTTGCCTAAAGTTCCATCAGGTCTATTGTCTTATAGACTCCTTGCCTAAAGTTCCATCCGGTTTTGATAGACTCCTTGCCTAAAGTTCCATCCGGTTTGATAGACTCCTTGCCTAAAGTTCCATCAGGTTTGATAGACTCCTTGCCTAAAGTTCCAGCAGGTCTATGGTTTGATAGACTCCCGTCCTTCTGAACACCATGGCATGGCTAGGCTCCGCTCCACTTGAAAGATGATCGAAGGTTTACGGGGCGTTTGTTTGTAATAAAAGACAAGTGGCGCAGGGGGAAGTGGGGGGTGGAGAGAAAAGCTGAGAAGTACCTGCAACTATGACGCCGCTAAGAATCGAAACGTGTCTGGTTTCTTCTGACCTTTCTCCTTGCATTCTTGCACGGTTAGCCGGCAAATTATTGCCTGGTTGTAAAATCACTGTGCTTGCCTTATTTTACAATCACTGATATTTTCCTGATTGTACAATCACTGACGTTTGCCTGATTGTACAATCACTATGCTTGCCTGATTGTACAATCACTGTGCTTGTTTGATTTGTTTGATCGTACAATCACTGATGTTTGCCTGATTGTACCATCACTGTGCTTGCCAGATTGTACAATCACTGTACTTGTTTTGATTGTACAATCACCGTGCCATGGCATAAAGCAAGGAAACAAACAGATCTACTTCCAGTAGGTTGTACTAGTTCAAGACAGTCTCAACCCGTGTCTGGCTGGTCAAGTTGTGCCAGATTAGGGTAGTGGGGTCAGTAGTCATCACTTCAATGAGGCGATTAGACAGGTTCTAAATTAGGATATTTCCATTTAAGTTATATATCCATATGGATTTATTTTTTCCTTTATTTTATTGCAAAATACCGAGGTGCCCATATTATATTTTCTGCACATGGAAAACTTTTCAATTTCCTTTTTGTTTTTGGTGGTGAAAAGTTGTTGATATTAAATTTTCTGGATGTGTATTAAACTACTCTAAAGGAAGTAGCCCATATTAAATTTTCATGAGATTGAAAGGGAGAGGGGGGGGGGGTAGAGAAAAGTGAGAATACAGCCGGGGGCCATATGGTTGGCCCTTCAGACCTCATCAGAGAGGCGGCTCTTAACATCGGCCCACCCACCCCCCACCCCTGCAGGACCCCGACCTGGTGTAGAGCATGCCGGGAAGTTTGGAGTTTGTGTTACTGACGGATGTAAATAAAGCTGGACAAGACTCCAGTTTTATAAATACGGTCACGGGAGAATCAAACAATTGGGGGGATATTCAGTTTTAGATGCGCAGTATAAGATTACGTCCCAAAAATCCAGATGTAGTTGTAGATTTAGAAAGTCTTAGTTTAACTTTAGGTCCATGAAATGCATGTACAGTTTTACGTTTAGAAAGACTAAGTTGGCTATAAAGTTATACCCGTGTAGTCCAAATATAATTGTACATCCTGAAATTTAAGTGTTACTTTGAAATTCAGGTATGATACTATGTGCTTGTATAATTTTACATTCAGCAATCCAGGTGTAATTTTACCGTAAGAAATTCCAAGTATCTTTTTTCTTCAAGAAATTCAAGCAGTACATTTTCTTCGTCTATCTTACTTTTTCAAAAATGTTTCAATCTTCAGAATGTTTTAATCATACAAAGTCCACAAACTATTGTGTTTAACATTTCGTTAAATCGTACTGTGGTTTAACGCAACACGACTATGAGTTCAACGATTTTTTCAAACGGTTCAACTCAAATTCTTGTGTTTTAACAATCTCCACCATTCCCTCTTGACATTCTGATGTTTGTAACCATTCTACAACAGATGCGTGATCTTTACTCTATCAACTGTATGTATGTTGATCAACCTGTCACCGAAATGTGTTGATCAACTCAGCATTCAGATCACCATATAAACAAAATTACGAACTAACAACATACGTGGGTGACTACAGATTAACCCGAGCATATAACTAGCATTTGACAGCCGATCAATTTCCGTTTAGGCCGTGATCAGGTTTGAACATGGTGAGTTAATTAATCCGCATCGCCTAATTAGCAGCGGATAATTGTTTACGTCCCCTGACCACCGTTGACCACTGGTCACGCATGAGCGCGCGCATTTGCATAAACCGTGACGTGTCGCCCTGGGCCGGGCAGAGTCTGTGGGTTCCAGACGATGCCAGGAATAGCCAGTAGATATTTATCTCGTGATGGGATGTAAAACCCAGTCAACGGAACTGATCTTTGCTGCTCTGCGTTTGTTTGTTTGTTTATGTTCCTTGTCTTCCCCCCCCCCCCACTTCTACACACATTCGTTTTCAGAACATGCTGCTTTAATACACCTCTACTCTACCCCCACCTCTACCCCACACCCCTACACCCACCCCTATCCCAAACCCCTACACCTACCATTATCCCACACCCCTACACCCACCCCTACACACACCCCTACACCACACCCCTACCCCACACCCCTACTCCACACCCTTACCCCACACCGCTACCCCACCCTCACAAATAGCCAATTAAGTTTATTAAGTCCAAAACTATCGATAAATAGAAATAATAATTATATAATAAATAATGACTTGTTTGATAAATACAGGAAACTATCTAAGCTTAATATATAGATACTATAGAAATTAATAAAAGAAAATGGATTATCAGAAAAACATTAGAAGCATAAAGTCAATGTAAATGTTGTTTTGAAAAGCTAACAAGGTTACGTCGAAAAATTAATATCTAACTTAAATTGATTTCCTTTTTGTTTTTTAGTCCCCGCTGTCTTAAGAATCAGCGATGCGTGGCAATACTAGTTTGCTTTTTCCGATAAAATATACCAGTCGTTCCACGCTAATTAAAAAAAAATGATTGTTTTATTTTAATTATTTTAAATGACGGGTGCTGACCGATCATTCTCGTGTCACTGAGAAAAAAAAAATGCCCCCGCCCGTTCCCCGTAGGTGAATATAATTGTTTTCCACCGTCTTCAAGAAAACCCTACCTCGTCGACTCAAGACTCCATCGGGACGGGAACTAGTGTTTATATCCCTACCAGCTGGGCTGAGGTGTAATTTCTCTGCTAATTACAACCCCCGGCACTGGCTCCTCAGTTAATTACATGTTATTGCCTATGCATGCTACGTCAAGCGTATCCATGCCTCTGTTTTATCGATAAAGATATCTAGACGGAGAATAGAAATCAAGGGAGAGCATTGCATGTGCAGGGCGGGGAGGTAACCATGCTTCGGGCTAATTGATTTAATAACATTTTGTATAGAATTTTTTTTTTTAAAGATTTATTCTTATAAAAATTCAATTTAAAAAAAAAATATTTTTCATGGCTTGTGAGCTTGAAGTAACAATGTCTTTATCATTTATTTCCTTATTGAATATTCGTTGACTTGTGACAGTAATCAGCGCTTGGGATCTAATGACTGTAATAAGGAAAACACATAGGCAAGGTTTTACGGTAGTAACAATACACTAGTCTATCGCGTGTCGTGCCTGCTTTAATTGTTACCCACGTGATTCCCGTTAACATGAGGAGGACGGTTAGGTTTTAAGTGATCGATAGTTGAACGTCTACCTATTTAAGTATTCCTTAAGTGTCAAAGGTAGTGGCTCAGAGGTAGGAATTACACTCTGAAGGTTTCTATATTTAGAAGTAATGACTAACTCTTACAACAGTCGTATGACTTAATTGTTATAAGATTTTATTTTAAAACACGATGAATATAGACATGGAAAAAAAATTCAGTACTGCTGATATTGAAATCTCGTCTTTATTTGCATTATAGTACCATGTGTACTAGCCCTAATCATATATCACTCCCCCTACCCCCAACGCACTAAAACCAATATACCCCCCGGGCACATAATCGAAGTTTTGATTTTTTAAGTGTATATTTCAGAAGTCAGTAGTAATTTTCAAATGATTAGCAATTAGATAGGTAAGCATTAATATAATCGTGACAAGTTAACAACAACTTAACACCTGTATCCCCACGACCCCAAACCCCCCGACCCCGACCCGTGTGTATAATTTGGGGGTGAGTTCATCACGAATGTGACCGCACGTGATTTGACAATAATACCTGGCTCTGGTGTATTGTATGTTAGTTGCACGACGTGAACTGTCCCACTGGGTTAATTGGATGTTAATTGGGTTAATTTGATGTTAATGACCTGTTTTAATCGACTTTACAGTCATAAAGTCAAGTGGTACAGATCTACATATAGAAACTTCGAACTTATACCAACATATTCAATATTGATCGCATTCAGACTTTATTTCGTTGTCTGTAATGTATTGACGAGCTAAGTTAAAGTTGTCCTCATGCTGAGATATAAACCAAAACAAATTCTATGTGAAGTGTGTTCTATGTGAAGTGTGTTCTATGTTTAAGTGTGTTCTATGTGAAGTGTGTTCTATGTGAAGTGTGTTCTATGTGAATTGTGTTCTATGTGAAGTGTGTTCTATGTGAAGTGTGTTCTATGTGAAGTGTGTTCTATGTGAAGTGTGTTCTATGTGAAGTGTGTTCTATGTGAAGTGTGTTCTATGTGAAGTGTGTTCTATGTGAAGTGTGTTCTATGTGAAGTGTGTTCTATGTGAAGTGTGTTCTATGTGAAGTGTGTTCTATGTGAAGTGTGTTCTATGTGAAGTGTGTTCTATGTGAAGTGTGTTCTATGTGAAGTGTGTTCTATGTGAAGTGTGTTTTTGTGTACTCGGTACACGAGTGTCGTGGGGTAATATCTGACTCCACAGCAAGCCCCGCCTTACCCCACCTCACACCCCATCTCACCTCCACCACGTTTCTACACCATCCTCTTATGCTCGATGACAATGTCTACATTGATTGGAGCTATTCTTCAACGTTCGAGAGCAGGTTTAACCATGGGTTTAACCGTGATACTGCGTTAAGGTTTAACCGTGATACTGTGTTAACCTTTAACCGTGAAACTGTGTTAAGGTTTAACCATGATACTGTGTTAAGGTTTAACCGTGATACTGCGTTCGGCTAAACTCAGTACGCGGATAAAGTACTTTAAGCCTCCTACACCAAATGTCAGTTTCACAGTCTAGCCCAGCCTAACATACAACCCAACCCAATCCGACTCAACACAAAATACAACTCGACCCAACCTCATCCAACCCAAGTCTGTGTACGTACATCAACCAGCTAGAGGTAAGACAACCATTTAGTCAACAACCCGACCCAACCTCATCCAACCCAAGGCTGTGTACGTACATCAAGCAGCTAGAGGTAAGACAACCATTTAGTCAACAACCCGACCCAACCTCATCCAACCCAAGGCTGTGTACGTACATCAAGCAGCTAGAGGTAAGACAACCATTTAGTTAACAACCAGAATGTCAACCAATCCCCCCCCCTCCCCCACCTCCACCCTCTTTAAAAGTTCATCAATTTGACATCGCTTTTATTTTAATTTAAAGCACGAGAATACAAATAGCAATAATTAACGCCCGCCTCATCCCACCTGACAATGTGACGCAGTTCTCGAAATGACGTCACGATCAATATTAGCCCCGTGATATGTTTTAGAATAGAAAATTCTAATTTTTCCCCCAGTGAAACAAAACAAAGTTTTATCCGTCACGTCAGTCCCTTCATCATCAGATCCCGTGGACGGGCTATTACGTCGGCTGCTATCAGTGTGAGCATCAGAACGAGGCGCGTGATTGTTTTAGGGGCAGACGGCACAATCAATCTGGTGAGGGGGTGGGGTGGCGAGCAGAAGGTAGGGTGAGCAAAAGATGTGGGGGGAGGAGTAGGGGGTGGGGGGAGAGATAGATGGACGTTTATGAAGTGAAAGTGAGTAGGGTCAGTAGGGGGGAGGGGGTATATTGAAATGTGCAGTGTCAGTGTGTGTATGTGTGTGTTTGTGTCGAGTGGTGGGGGTATGCAATGTGCAATAATGGTTTATGAAGTGAACGTGTATACGGTCTATTTGTGTGTGTGGAGGTGGGGGGGAGGTCTGGTTTATGACGTGTACCGGGTCCAGGTCGTAAATCACGTGCGCTCGTCTGGTTATAACGTCAGGTGTGAGCGCTTGACGATGCGCGTGCCGCAGGTGTCGCCCCTCACCTGTACACGGCCTACTGTTTTCACCTACAATTTTTTTACCGTAAAAAAATGTATCTAATAAAATATACCTGCATTAACCTTACAGAAATTTAAACTATAAATTAAACCATCTAACAACAAAGGAAAGCGAAATTCAGCAATTATTTTTATTTTTCGGCACTTATTTATATTATCATTACAGCACTACAAATGGTGCCTTAAAATATTTCTGTGTACACACACAACCGTGTAGGTTTAAATGGACGAGGCAGTGGAGCGCAAAATGTTTTTACTTGAAACGCCTGACCGGGTACATTGAGTGTAAGCCGGTACACAGGACGCGCCATGCGACGGTCGCTTCATTCAAAGGGCGACAACCGTGAAAATTGTTTCTCGCGACCGCCAGGACAACCCGAGTAATTCAACTGCGCCTGGTTACCTAGGGATGGGGGATGGGGGAAGGGGGGGGGGGGGTGTTTCTTGAAGGTTTGAATGGGGAAATGAAAACTTGTGTAGGAGCACTTGAGATTTTACGGTGAAGGATTTGCTATCTTTAAAATAAGTTGTGTACACAAGAACTTTAATACACAATAAATTGTCAAATAGTCTTTACAGAAGTAATATTCGATTTAACATTTTGTGTATTTCTTTATAAGGGCTTATTTATTTATGTATTTTCTTAATGTGTATTTATATTTAGTGCATATTTATGTGAGAGTGTGTCGTAGTGTCGACGTCTTTGTTGTCTGAATGTTGTGTACCTTGAATAAAGCTTTTATGTTTTGTTTTGGAAACTTAATTTTAAGAAGGCTCTTTTAATATGTAGGCATGGGGTTAAATGCACTGTATTAAAATTATCAAGTGTAAAACTCCCTTGGATTTATTTTAAACTTGCTAGCATCATTAAGATTAATAAAGCGACTAATTTATTTTCGCATATTATGGCAGAAAGCTGGTTTTATTAAATGTTCCGTATCTGACAGATCTATCTTAAAATTAGTATTGTAAAGCTTTGTTATAGTTACAAATTGGAAGATTCGCAAAGGTAGTTCACAATTAAACTTGTTACTCAATAATTCAAATGGTAGTTGTTTTTCTAGTGAGTTATAAATATAAACAGTAAACAAATCTGACATTCTGAAACGTTACTGTACAACAGGGCTGTCGTGTATTCTAACGTACAAACATTGGACAGCCATGCTGTTCAACTGACCAGTAAATACAGCCTGCTGTTTCCCTGCTGTTCAACTGACCAGTAAATACAGCCCTGCTGTTTCCCTGCTGTTCAACTGACCAGTAAATACAGCCTGCTGTTCAACTGACCAGTAAATACAGCCTGCTGTTCAACTGACCAGTAAATACAGCCCTGCTGTTCAACTGACCAGTAAATACAGCCTGCTGTTCAACTGACCAGTAAATACAGCCTGCTGTTCAACTGACCAGTAAATACAGCCCTGCTGTTCAACTGACCAGTAAATACAGCCCTGCTGTTCAACTGACCAGTAAATACAGCCCTGCTGTTCAACTGACCAGTAAATACAGCCCTGCTGTTCAACTGACCAGTGGAATCGTGCTTTCGCTTAAGGAGCGGTCAGTCGACAGGAGGCGGCCATTTTAATGTCACTTTAAATATGGGTGGGGGATTCCAAGGGAAATCACCCTCTAATGACAGGGATGACAAGTTACGTCCCCTGCAGCCCTTGGCTAACGACCAGGGCTGGGCAGACAATTTAGCTGACTTGCCGCTCAGGGACAATCAAGACGTGGTGACCTCTGACTGCTAGACGGTCTAATACACAGTACTTTAGAATGTGACATGGTACTTTAGTAAATGTCACTGTGTTTTCTCAGACGTGACATAGTGCTTTAAAACATAGCGTAGCAGAGTACTTTGAGGCGTGACTTAGTGATTTGTAACATAACACGGTACTTTAGGACCTGGAACAGTAACCATTGACAAAGTTGTCGAAGTACCTAATTGCGAGACAGTTACATTTTTTTTAAATATTGTAATGTATGTACGGACAGTACTTTATCCGATATATATATATATATATATATATATATATATATATATATATATATATATATATATATATATATATATATGCCAAAAATAATCTAGTGATAAAGACGTGAGTACATTTTTTTGTCGGTGCTAATACGGCGAGTAACCAGAGAACGTTGGGCACAGAGATAAAAACTCTTATGGCGAATTTCACGTTTTCAAAAAGAATGGTGGCGAATATTACGTTTTTCATCCGAATCTCAAGATTTTTATTAGACTTTGGCGACCATCGGATGGCGAATATCTAAAGTCGCCAAAAGCCAGACGGCGAACAGCCGAAGTCGCCCATCGATCCGCCAGAAACCGCCCTCGGAAATCAGGGGAAATAACCCCACTTTCTTTCATCTCCTTCCTATACAATTACCGACCGGCCGGAAGTTATCATGGCGTTGACCCGATGACGCGTGTCACGTGACCATTTTCTCTTTATCTCCCTCTCCCCTTTCCTTTTTACACATCCCCAAAGTTTTATAATAAAACAAGCAAACTTTAAAGTTTCATGTAGACAGGAGCAAAGTTTAAAGTAACAGATGTACATATATTAGAAATCGTGGAGTCTAACAATCTTCTCGGAACACTGTTCGTCAAACTAAATTATAAATCGGTTGTAAAAAAAAAAAAAAAAAAAAAAAAAAAAAAAAAAAAAAAAAAAAAAAAAAAAAAAAAAAAAAAAAAAAAAAAAAAAAAATCGGTTGTAAGTTTTAAAAAAAATTGTTGTAAATTATACTGGAATACTAGAAATGACTTAATTTACCTCAATTAATCCTAGAAATAATCAAGTATTATCAAGTCGTTCGTTAGAAGCTAATTTAAATCTGTGTCGGGCGTCCATTAAAAGCAGAATCAATTTCAGAGACACAAAATGGTTGAAGAAGTCTGGTGGGACTTCCGGCTTAAATAGGGCAACGGTTTACTCTTTACCAGTGATGGTCAAGTTAGCTTTACTGCACTGTACCAATGACCAGCATACTACGTGTACTTAGCCAATAACCAACATAGTACCTGTATTTAACCAGCTATCAGCATACTACTAGTACTTAGGCGATAACAAACATAGTACCTATATTTAACCAGTGATCAACATACTGCTTGTACTTAACCAATAACCAACATAATACCAGTATTTAACCAGTGACCAACATACTACTTGTACTTAGCCAATAACCAACATAGTACCTGTATTTAAACAGTTATCAACACACTAATAGTACTTAGCCAATAACCAACATAATGCCTGTATTTTACCAGCTATCAACATACTACCTGTACTTAGCCAATAACCACCATAGTACCTCATTTAACCAGTGACCAACATACAACTTGTATTTAACCAGCTATCAACATACTGCTTGCGATTAGCCAATAAACTGCATTTTCCAAAGACCTTATCGCTACCTAATGTTTATTTTCAACAAAACCACATGTACTTCATTCTCACATAAAAAAAAAAACATAAATTTCAATAATTCAATGCCCGACTACCAAATCAACTTACCACCGCCATTTTGTTTTTACTAAATCCATATTTTTAAATTACCTGCTAACTTTTACCAGACTTGACCTAGATTTATTCCCTGGGGAACAAGACACCTTAAAAGCTGACATTGTTAAACCACCCCACCCCCGACCCCCACCCCAGCCATCAATCTATTTCACAAGATGATGCTTAGGTCTATCAAAGTGAAAAGGCAACTTCAATTATTTTATACACTTAAGGAATGCCTCCACAAGTAATCTAACAATGCGGTATAAGTAACAGTCAAGTCACCCATTTGTGATTCGAGTGTATGATTTATAATGGATATGATAAAATTACTTCTAGTAAAATTTTAACACAACTATTTAACGCTAAATATTTACATTGTATTTTAGTGAAGTAACTTTAATCGAATTATAAATTATTATTTACAAAAAAAAAATTGAATAGTTTTAAGAATCAAATTAAACCGATGGCCTTTTAAGCATCAAGTGGTTGTGCAAAATTTGCTAGAAAACAAATGCTGTAATTAATTACGAAAACAATGCGCTAAATATGTTCTAAAAAGCACCCTATAGATCTGTTTAAAAATACCATAACGATCTATTAAAAACAATCATTAAGATATGTTGAAATATACCTTAAATCTGTTGAAATATACCCTAAATATATGTAGAAAAGTATTATAAAGATCTGTTGAAATATACCCTAAAGATCTGTTGAAATGTACCCTAAAGATCTGTTGAAATGTACCCTAAAGATCAGTTGAAAAGTACCCTAAAGATCTGTTGAAAAGTACCCTAAAGATCTGTTGAAAAGTATCGAAAATGTATGATAAAATATTTACTAAAACCATACTCTAAAGCAACTTTTACACAGACAAGGAAAATAAAACTACTCTTGCTTCTAAACCCATAAAAAATATTTATTTTAAAAATATCCCAGTATTTCTGAACGGTCTGACGAGGTACTCAACTTCCTGTTTGACATACGCTTCCATACGACACCAGCCGGAAAGATGCCAGAGGAACAGTACTCTGGCACATTAGGGCCACGCGACACATCGTATGGACGCTGTGACGTCATCTTTAAACGTCCGTTGACCTTTGGTCCGAAGTTTAAGCAAGAAAGAGAAAAAATTTAAACTGCTAAATATTTGATTATTATTTTTCTCCGTTTAAGTTTTTAACTTTAAAATCGCAAGAGATTTATTCTAACTTTTGAATACAGAGAAAAAACAGATCTTAGATTACTCTTTTGAAAGGAATTAAAATTATTTACTTAGAACATTTTTTAAATAATATAAATATAAGAACCCAATTTTCGCATCACAGGAAGATTTGAACCACGGCACTTGTGTAGGGGAGATAAGCAATGCTAATTCTATAATTGTCGATGATTTTGGTTTTCCCACACCGACCGAAAGGGCAAATGGTTGTAGCGATCTTCATGGGAGGGAAAAATTGATAATTGTCATATCACTAGAAGAATGGGGCTGTGTAGATAGTTCAGTATTGTTAAGGAGGGGTGGGGCGTTTTGCTAAAGAAGAGGTGGGAAGGGGGGGGGGGGGGGTTAAATAGAAGTAAATCGGTTTAGACAAAGGTTTTTATTTCAGACTTAAATTTCCGGGATAGGGAAGGGGGAGGACACTGAGGTATATAAATATATTCTGAAACTCTGAGAATATGACGGAAGCGTCCGGTGTCCTATCCATCAATGAACATGTATTATTGTTTCAAAAACTTCAATTTTTCATAAAAAAAAAAAATAAAATCTGATTTCAAATTTTTAAGTTGCGTGGAGCGTCTTTATACGACAGAGATTGATGGATGTTATTGACCGTCATCTGTCAGTGTCCATAAGTTCTGTCAGTGACATGCAGGACTGTCAGCTACTTGGAAGTCTGATATTGACATTCCTGTTTGTCAGTGCTACGAAAGTCTGAAATTGACATTGGCATATGTCAGCGACATATTAGTCTGATATTGACAGTCCTGTTTGTCAGTGCTACGAAAGTCTGAAATTGACATTGGCATTTGTCAATGATATGGTATTCTGAAATTGACATCAGTCCGTAACAAACAACCAGGATTTATTTCTGAAATGTCGCTAGTTTATGGTCTTGTCTCTACCGTAGAATTTAATTAAATTTCTGTCATAAACATTTTATAAAATTTAATCATCTTGAATCAGCTGGCATTTATATCGTATCCTTTTTTATTTCCTTTTAATTTACTGCGTCAGACTCTGGAGGCGCACAGACAATAAAATAAGAACACTAATTATTATCAGCCATTACAATTAATTGTCAATGTTAATTACGCCTGACGCAACGTCATTACCCAACCCGGCGTTGTGAAAAACGTCTTGCCGTTAAATTAAATTACCCAGAATAATTGTGGATTAAGAGTATATGCTCTATAAGGGCGTCGCTTAATTTCAGTTGTAATGCAGCTTTTTTAATAAGTCGAATGTTATCATCTCCCCTTTCTGATAGAATTCTGTCCCTTGGCGTAACGCGAGGCTATTTCCGGTCTAGTTACCCAGGATTTCTCAGTGGGTCGCTTTTTACCTGACGACAGAACGTAAACTGAGAACTGTCTAGAAAAACTAATCATGAGACAAGAAAAAAAAAATCGCATGATTTTTTTTTTTTAATAAACTCAAAGAAAAAAATTCAAATGAATTAAAAAATGTATAATTAATTTTTTTTGAAGCATTAAAGTTTGGTTGTTAAGTTGTTTTTGTTTTTGTTATTGTTTTTTTTTTTTTAATTTGTCATTAAGGTAAACCCTACAGTTATTTTCTTAAAGCTTTGAAATGCTAGCTGTTATTTAATGCCGCGGTCAAATTTTTGTTTGTTAAAACAATAACAACATACACATTTTTTTTAAGTGACTGCGTTTTAAAATTAAACTAACCAAGTAAATTTTATGCGCATTTATTATTTTAATCAGCGTAGGCTCTTATTTTAGTTTGAAGTTTTCTGTTGAAGACCTTTGGTAACAACGCAAGCCTGTCCGTGTCGCGGTGCCAGCAACATCAGCTACTCCTGTTGTTGCCACAGACACGTGCGCTGATGGTGCAGATTGTATCTATATATAAAATTCTCTTCTGGGAGACGCTAGAAAACAAGCTGTAAGCGCGCTCCCTATCACCCCCACCCCTACATGGTCTGGTGAGCTGTGGTTCACGCTAAACAATTACATTCGTAGAGCCGGGTTTAGTGACGGCTATAAGGGGCAGATAATTTAGTTTGAAACGATTTTAAACTTACAGGAGGTAACTAAGAGGAGGCTGCTTTCGCGGGGGGGGGGGGGGGTGTAGGGTAGGGGTTGGGGGAAAGGAGGGTGGGGTAGTATCGTTCTTAACGACCTACTGATAGTGTTTTAAAGCAAATATTTTCAGTGGCAGCTTTGGTACTGTCGAATTCACAAATTATGAATTACTGAAAAGTAGAAAATAAAACAACTAAATAGCGGCATATGATATGCCGCGGGTCGGCTCGTTTGTATTAATGCCCTCGGTATACGTCCGCCATAATAACGTCAGTCAAATATCCTGGGTGGACACAGGGATATACTACATATTCGAGATCCAAACTCGATCCTTTCGTGTTAGTAGTTGTAAGCTTTACTATCTGACCACGGCGTGGGGTAGATTTTAATTTATTTTTTTCCTTTTAAACTTTACTAATTAATTGTTCTAGAAAACTTTAATAGGTCGTCATAAAAAAAATACAGGTTTTTTTTAGCCCAAATAAAAACGTAACCGGTGTGTGAGGAAGTAGGGGGGAGGGGGGGGGGGGGTGTGGAGAAGATACACTTCACATTTTCGAGAAGCTACTTGCCCCACTGTTTACTATAAGAGATATCAGCAGTAAGCAAGCCACGCTCTTCTAGACACTTCTAGCACAATGGCAACCAGGTATGCAAAATAAGCTATTGGGCATAATGACACTATCCCCCCACCCTCACACCACCAACCCTCCCACGCCCCCTTACCCACTTAAGCATTCCTCTACCGACCCCATATGGGACGTTGTCGCCACGGCTCCGTTTTCCGACCCTCGACTTTGAGGGGTAGTTAAAGAAAATAGCTTACAGCTATCTTCGCCTTTATTTGAAGCTGTTCATTATCAATATTTACCCCGAGTTACACTCCGGGCACACGTCGACCGGCAGAGTCACGTGATCGGGACTATTCCCATTCTGTAAGGGTAAACAAAAAGGGTAACAAAACGGGACGAGACGAAACTTCGGGGTTTCCCGCGACAATGGGGAGATGCGCTGAGTGTCATGAATGTTGATACTTGATTTTGGTGTCGCCGGTAAATATTGATGTTTGAGAGGTGATGCGTGTAAATACGTGAAGTTGATTCACCAATGGTGATACCTCTCACGGTCACGTGGCAAAGATATGGGACCGTACGGGAACAAAAAAAATTCTGGTCAAAACAGGTTTCCATACTTTGTTTTATGTTTTGAAATCAACTCCGTTATGACTAACCGTATGTGTCATCTATTCGAAATTTTATTTTATCGTAGCTTGCGGGTGTTTTTGTCAATAAACTAAGACGACAATTGGACTTGACCGTATGGTGACACCTCATAACGATGCCCGCGGGGGTCACTCTTGACCCATTCAAAATTGTCGAGCCGATGTTACACATCTGCCCTTTCTTCTAATCCAGTTGGGGTTTGAACTCAACCCGTTATAAACATCCCCCACAAAGCGCTATTGACTCGACCATCGAGCGATTGATGTCGTAAAAACTCGGCCGGTCAGGACAACAATTGACCTTTTGCTTGACCCAGCCTCCCAGATGACCATCACGATATCTACCTGTCCACACCTGTAGGTGCCCCGAGCAGACGTCAGTGCCCGGTAATGGCCGGAGTGGTCTCCCGTGTGAGACAATAACTCCAGGCTAGGAGAAGTGACGTCAGATCATTATGGCGTTTGGTCACGTTAAAGAAATAGGTCAGGTCTAAGACAGTCATAAAGACATACCACACGCTCCATTTTTCTAACGCATAAATTATATATATATATATATATATATATATATATATATATATATATATATATATATATATATATATGTGTGTGTGTGTGTGTGTGTCTGTGTGTCTGTGTGTCTGTGTGTCTGTGTGTCTGTGTGTCTGTGTTTCTGTGTGTGTGTTAGTTGGATGATAGTGTCTGATGACATTATCACCGACACATCTTGACAATGTCAATGAAATATTTCTGGACGTGTCATCGTGTCTAGTGTCAACCAATGATTTCAATCTTTCAGCAGACTATCACAGGACTGTCCTAACGCAAGCAGCTGTCCACGTTATAACCGTCTGCTGTCAAGTTTGTACCACAGACAAGTTCAAACCTTAAAGTCGGAGTTAAAATTTTAAAACAGTGACTAACAAGATTTTTTAAGGTTGGGGTTGACCTGCTATAGATTGTCATCATGTCTGATTTGGCGCATAAATAAATACAGATGTGTATCTTAATGGAGCATGAAACGCATCATTGTATTTTATCATAGCGCATCTTCGTAAGTTGTATCAGAATATCTGTGTGTGAGCTCCAACGATATCTTTATGCGAAGAGTGGGGTTGGTTGTTAAAGATATGCTATTGTCAGGTTCAATACAACATTGTTGTGTGTGTGATTAATGTCACAAATAACAATATAATTCACTTAAGCTAAATAAATCGAAATTCACGATTTGGTAACCCAATTATATATGCAGTTGTCGAATTTAAAAAAAAAACGTTGTCTTTAAAGAAAGTAAGAAAGTGTTAGATATTCTGGGAATCTGTTTTGAAATATAATCGGAAGCTTTAATTAATCCCAGCGGACAGTGACCCCCTCCACATTCCCCCCACCCCGCGTAATGACAACACTGACTATTCCCATGCCATATATTGACGCTTAAAGTTCCTGCCTATCTTCATCACGGAGCCAATATCGACATGATGAGACAACAATTACACAGGGACGATCAGCCAACAGCTGCATGACTTGATAAGCGCTCACACACACACACACACACACCCCGCACACACACACCCCGCACGCACACACATCCTGCACACACACACACACACCCCGCGCACACACACACAGAACCCTCACACACACACATCCCGCACACACACACATCCCACACACACGACCGCTCACACACACACACACATCCCGCACGCACACCCACACCCACACCTGGCACCGGTCACAAGATGAACCACCAACAGATAAGAGCTGGCACCTTCGACCTATGATGGTCAAATTAACTCGACGTCAACTCTCCCTGCTGCGCTTGCAGTACAGCAGCAAGTTACAGCTGCCAGCAATATTTGCTGCTGGTAATTGGTGCTTATTTTATCTATAGTGGCACATTCTTAGTGGCTTACAATGGCCCGAGGTCATATATATATATATATATATATATATATATATATATATATATATATATATATATATATATATATATATATATATATATATATATATATATATTTATATATATATATATATATATATATATATATATATATATATATATATATATATATATATATATATATATATATGTGTGTGTGTGTGTATGTGTGTATGCAAACTGCTGTTTCAAAGATCACTTTTGTCCTCTAGGCATCCATTACACTGTTAGTTCAACTCGGATGTAAATTAACTTTTGACTGTGCGACCTTTAACAGATTCTAATTCTTCTATCAATTCTCAAGTGTTTAACTCCCCAACTGAAGACTCAGCCACACCCAACTACCCCACCCCCACCCCCTCCACACAAACACTCACACACACATCAGAACAAAATAACCTTTAATTCTGACTCCCAGCTTCTCCATTTTAAAATTTACTTTTCCCCCTAGACTCCCTACCGAACTAAAACCGAAATCAATAGCGTAACTATCTTGTGCCCAAGTAATTCTGATCTGGTCCAATTTACCACAGAAACAATACCAATTAATTAGCCTTCTCGCGACGCAATCAGCTGCAATTTGCCCCCCGCTAAACCCCCACCCCCAGTGCCGATTCTGCCAGGGGCGTGTTTGCCTTGCAATCGAGACAGGGATTACCGCCCCTGTTGGAAGTCTACCACAGACAACAGGATGTCTCAAGTCTGATGTCTTACATGCCTGCACCTTCTGGCGACCAGGCGAGTAAGTAGTGCAATTCTAGGGGAGACGTTTAGATGTAATCGCTTGCCTTCTTGGCATGAGCTGTTGCTACTTTGGGGAAAATACTTCGCATATCACACACAAATATACACACACAAACACACATACAGACACACACACAGACACACACAAACACAAACACACACAAACACTTACACAGACACGCACACATACACAATGACTTTTTTGCGAACATCCATTTCAAGATGATTTCAAACAAAAAGTCAAAGCAACCAAATTTAAAATATTTTCTTCTCAAATTGTGAAATAAAAAACTTATCACCATGTTTTAAAAAAAAAAAACGCCCTCATTTAACCACTTCTGACATGTGAAAATTATTTTTTTCTATGCCATCAAGCTGTGTTGATGAAATGGATTTGAATTTCGAACCACGGGTTAGCTTTCTGCCACTTCACCAGATTCTGTTCTACCTATTGTCTTATATTTCATTTGTTTGCTAAAAACTCTTTAGAATAAAAAAAACAAATCGACGCAGCTATTCTTAAAGAAAATAGCCTGTGATTCGTAATAAAAAAAAACAATCAAAAATTTTAAAAATTATTTTTAAAACTCAGCACTCAACCAAACTTAAAGGTGGTAAGAATGAGAACGGAAAATTTAAGAATGAGAACGGAAAATTTGAGGATTTCTGCCGGACAATCATCGCCTCGAGATATACACAGGAAGTGACGTATTATTAAATGGCGGATTCTGATTTTTTATTTTTTTTACCTTTTAAATTAAACATTTTTTTTAGAACAAAAAGTAATAAACGGATCTGGTTAAAAAAAATGCACGACTATTTCGAGTGTTTTAGATTGTATTGATTTTTTAAAATGTTTTCAAAAGCGAAGAAATGTTGACTACAATAGGCATTGTGTAGGTGTTTTTAGAATGATTTTAAAATAATTGCAAGGATAATAAGAGTTAGTACAATTGGCATTGTGGGTATGTTTTAGGAAGATTTCAAACGTAGGCTACAAAGACAGAATCTACGGCTGTGAAGAGGTAGCCGTAGGGGTGGAACCCGGGCTGTGGGCTGGTACAACAGGCTGTACACACTACAACAGCACAAAACAAGGCCCAACAGCACAATACAAACTGTCGGAGATCTTGGGCAGGGAAAGGAGCTGGTCAAAGAAAATATCTCAAGTGAAATTTATTTCTTAGCTTGATTGAAGCACAATCTGGACAAGCTTATGAAAATGAAGTGGGTTTTTTTTTTTTAAATACCTACAGCCAGTTTGAAGTTTGACCACTGAAATAGACAAAGACAAAAAGACAAAAGTATTTATTTTTATGTTTTAAAGGAATATAAAATACAAACTTTTATTATAACTTTTTATGAATGTGTGGGGGGTGGGGGCGGGTGAAAGCTTTTGCACAATCACCTTGCGTAATTCACTTTCAATAATGACGATTGATGATCTGCTAATTGCTGATTAAAGCTATTAATATCACATCGATCTTGACCATTTACTTTGACTGGTGACTCGCCGGGCGCCGGTTGCCGGGGCGGGTCAGTGAACCGTGACGCCGGAGCAGACGTGACGGGAGTGTCACCCGGGGGACCAGACGCTCCACGGGTGAGTGACTCAACACAGGATGTGGCCAAGGTAATCATATTACCTGGCCAACGTGATATTACCTGGCCAATGCAATATTACCTGGCCAATGTGATATTACCTGGCCAATGTGATATTACCTTACCAATGTGATATTACCTGGCCAATGTGATATTACCTGGCCAATGTGATATTACCTGGCCAATGTGATATTACCTGGCCAATGTGATATTACCTTACCAATGTGATATTACCTGGCCAATGTGATATTACCTGGCCAATGTGATATTACCTGGCCAATGTGATATTACCTGGCCACTGTGATATTACCTGACCACTGTAATATCACCTGGCCAATGGGATATTACCTGACCAATATATTAAATAGACAATAATTTTAGTTTATTATTAAATATACTTTCTTATTTTACATTAGACAATTGACATTAGACTGAACTGAGTCCACTCAGCCCTAAAATAGTCCTGACATCATTTGGAGATGAGGATAATCTTCATTCACGCCGTTGGCGATGAACAGCTCACATTTAAAACATTTCACGACCCAATGATTAGGGATACAGGCAACTACGAAAAACCCAAAAACAAACAAAGAGAAAGTTCTAGACAATAAATCGTAAACAAAAAAACCTAGTATATTTCATGGGTAAAATTTAAACGCATTAATTGCACATACACCGAAACGTCTCCCTCTCCTTCCCTCTACACATCACCGCGTTCTATCTATAGGGTTTATCAAAAACACAAATTGCCTCGTCCAATTCATCTGACATCAAACAAAGCAACGAAACAATGTTTTATTTTAAGTACGTTTGGAATTAATGCAAGCAAGTGATGGTTATCGTCTCCCCTCGTAAAGGGGCATTAATGTGTGGACGTTTGGTTCCCTCCCTTTGTAGTCAAATCCTAATGGAGAAATTTTACGTCCCAGCGTCGCCAAGTTTGGATGGGTAGGAGATATTTCTTAGACCGTAGCGGCGTAGTCGAGGCCAGGGATGGGAGAGGGTCTTTAAATAAGGCATTTATATTTATAGCCTGTATATATATATATATATATATATATGTATGTATATATATATAAATATATATATACGTATATATATATATATATATATATATATATATATATATATATATATATATATATATATATATATATATATATATATAAATATATATATATATATATATATATATATATATATATATATATATATATATATATGTATATATATATATGTATATGTATATATATATATAACATATATATAACATATATAGAACATATATATAACATATATAGAACATATATAGAACATATATATACATATATATACATATATATATATATATATATATATATATATATATATATATATATATATATATATATATATATATATATATATGTGTGTGTGTGTGTGTGTGTGTATACGAGTCTATTTTTGGAGCAGACGATATACGGGACACCAATACACTCAGCTGACGAGCTAACAAACGTACCCATTTTATACAGTGGTGGTGGGAAGTTAATTAGCAATTGACTGATTGCATCCCAATCGACGTGTTGCCGCTCTTGTGTTAGGTGATGGATGGTCTGGCTTTGATTAGGTCTAAACGTTTAGTTGGACTCGTGTGTGTGTGCTTGTGGTGGGGGAGGGAGTGGCGGCAGGTGGGAAGCTGGATGGGGAGGGGAGGTGGAGGGGAGGGGAGGATGGACGGTGTTTGGGAGAGGTGTGGGAGGTGGAGGGGAGGGGAGGATTGATGGGGTTTTAGAGAGGTGTGAGTGGATGAGGTGGGTGTAATTTAAGATAGACAAAATATTTTGCAATACATCTGGCAATTCTCCTACTAGAAAAGGACAACTTTGCTTTTCTTTTATTAGTAGGTGGCTCTGTTTTATATGTATGTATGTATGTATGTATATATATATATATATATATATATATATATATATATATATATATATATATATATATATATATATATATATATATATATATATATATATATACGCCTATATAAAGTCCAGTATTTACTTTTGATTCAAAATTTCCCATGTGATTGAAATGTGTTAATTGCCTCCCATGCATCAGCCCCCCATTATGCGGGCGGCACCCACAGTGTCGCACCCACAGCTTGACCTCCGCGGGTAAAAAAGAAATCTCATTAAGCATCAAATTAGTCTCGAGTTGCTTCTCTTGTTAAGACCGAATTATTTCCCTTATCCACCATTTCTTTTTATTCTTTAAACCAACATTTTTTTTTTCGCGTGAAATTTTTTTTTCCTCCATGAAATTTTTTTTTTCGAAAAAAAAAACGACACATTTAGAATGGGAAACGGCACAAAATTCCCCTCCCCCGCCCCGTCTCATCTACCCCTAGCCGTGATTTTCCGGTCTCCGGTTTGTGGCCGTGTGTTTTTATTCCATTATATTTGAAGAGACGACTTGAGACGAGGGTAAAATAGAACGGGATTACCGCCCCTTACACCCTCCACACCAACGCGATGAAGATTGGCCTATTATTAATTAATTATATTTTACTATCAAAACATGGGCCCCCCTTCTAAAAGTAAATTTGCATACTGATTACACGGGTGAAAGTTCACATTCCAACGTGACTTCAATTTGTTGCCCATGACAACGGCATCTACAATACAGAGAATAGATTAGTGGCCAATCTTTATACTCGTGATACTTTTATTTTTAAAAACATGACTCGGTTTTTTTTTTTTTAATTTCAAAAATAATCGTCAGCATTTGAAATTATGCATGTCTGTGATATAATGAAGTATTGGGATGCCACAAACTCAAGTTAAACCTAACGATTCCTAGTTAGGCCCCCAATTAAGATGGAACAATTATTTTATTTATGCGATCATTTTGTGTGATAATATTAATAAGTGCGTAGCGATATGTAACTGTATGTATGGCATAGGGTACAAAATGTTATGTATATATGGTACTAAGCGCAAAATGTTATGAATATGTGGTACTAAGCGCAAAAAATTGTGTAGGCCTATATGTGATACTAAGCGCCAAGTGTTATGTATATGTGGTACTAAGCGCAAAATGTTATGTATATGTGGTACTAAGCGCAAAATGTTATGTATATGTACTATGTTTCTAATAATGTTTGGCAGTCAGTAGGTGTTACGAATTATGTACCCTTATGTGTACAAAGTTATAGAACATTTTGGGCTACATTAGGCTACTACATACCTACATACCTTTAACGTGTTAGATTAGGTGCGCATCTAAATTTACCTTACAAAGTGCACCTACGGGCCGTATAAAACACCATACTAGTTGACATTTATCCCCCCCCCCCCCCCCGTCGACATTACCAAGTTAAATTCCATGTCTCTAGGGCGTGTGTTTACCACCTAAAACCTAACCAACGATTAAGAAAATACACCGCAAACCGAACCCACTATAAAGGAAAGAAACGATTGAGAGAAATGGTCGTAAAAGAAACAAAAATTGCATCATCCACCGTGAAATGTTTTTTAATGGATACCTGGGATAATCGTCCCTGGGTGGGGATGTGGGGGTGGGGGTTGTGTTGTTGTGGTTATCCCCCCGGGCTGTTTGCTGTGTCGGTGGGGTAAAGTATGTAATGGAGACGGCGGTGAATCTGATCGAATGTGAATAAATTGTTTATTTTGAAATGGAGGCTGGTGATTGGTTTTTAGTGTCACGTGGGATAGGGATGTCGCGATTTAGCTGTCAGTTTTACTAGTTAGTTTCGTAGCGATTTTTTTTTTACAAAAAAGTTTCGTATTTGTCAAGTTTTATTACTTCGTATCGTAGGTGTTAGCTTCTAGCTTTCAGGTTTAAAATTAGTTTTAGGAATAGCTGCCATTACTTAGTATCGTAGTTGTTAGCTTCTAACTTTTAGGTTTAAAATTAGTTTTAGGAATAGCTGCCATTTCACATACTTTTCTAAATTGACCTAGTCAAACTAGCTTCCAAAAGGCAGATAAAACGAGTTCATCGGGTTTTTTACCTCGACATATGAAGATGTAGGGTTCAGATATAGGTGGACAGGGTGTTCCATAGACTAAGGCCAGGGACCTGAACTAGAGACTATAGGGTTAGCAGTCGCGCGCACTACCATCCGGCCACGCCATTTCATATTCGTTTCTATAAGTCATAGACTATGAGTTCCCTCTAATCTACAATAAGCAGAGATTAACTCACAAGTAATGAGTCCCATCAGTTAAAAAGCCCAGGTTTTAGTCTAAAACAGCCTTTATGGGGTCTAGTGACGACCCAATGTGTCGCAAATGAACGGATATTTTGTACTTTGATATTTTTTTTTCAAAATATTCACAGATATTTTAAAATATCGATTATTTTTTTAACACCTTAACGCCCCCTGCTCGTCTTGGTCGGCATCCTCATTAGTTGAGGGGTTCGGTCAAGGGGTGGGGGTTGGGGTGGAGAGTGTTCATGGAGGTTATGGAGGGTGTAAAAAGAGAAAAATGTGGAAAGGAGGAGGATGTAGCAATGGAGGTGGGTATGGAGGGAGGGAGGGGGCGATGATGGAGCCAAATGTAGGAGGAGGGGGGTTGGGATGGAGCGGGAAATATTGCAAGGTATGAGGGTGTGTATGGAGGAAATTGTGGAAGAAGGGTATAGAGGGTGGATAATGTGGAGGAGGGGGTGGAGGAGAGTTTAGAGGGAGGATGTAATGGAGGGATAAGAGGGTGGAGGTAGAAAAATATTGGGATAGTTCTGGCGGAAAGAGAATAGGATGAAAATTGTGGGAGGGTGTGAGGAGGGAGAGTTTAATATTGCGAGTGCAGAGGTAGTATGGTGGGGAGGAGGGCGTGGGGATGGGTAGATGGTGTGGAGAGAGATGTGGGTAGAAGAGAATGTGAGGGATAAGAGTGTGAAAAATAATTGTGTGAGGTGATGTGTGAGTTTTAAAAAGTAATATTCCATACATTCATGTCAGGTCCTTACAACTTAGTTCCGGTCTCTGGTAAATAGCTTCGTAATCTAGAGGAAAGGTGTGTGTGGGAGGGGTGGGGGGTTGCAGGTTGTAATTTGTATCAGTGTATAAGCCTCTAAATTAGAAGGGGCGATAAGGCCGTTTTTGTGCTAGGTGCTTCTAATTGTAGATGGATTTTTCAAATCTATAGGGGAGTGTTAAGTAGGTGTAATGTATCTCCATATTGTAACTCCAAACATATTTTACTCCCCCTCCCTCTTTACACCTGGGGAATGAAGTGCCCTACAATTACATGCCCAAGTGTGCATGTCTGATTGCTGTGATGGTGTAAGCACTGAGACATTACATGACATTTAGAAACATGACATTTGATCAGGTGACATTTCAGGTGTTTAGGAAACTGCTAATCGCCGGTATCGCTTACAGGAGGGATAAATGTCTTTTATAACAAGAGGCAGGAAATGGGGTAGGTTTCGTAAGGGTGGGTAGGTTTTATAGGAGGTTTTATAGGAGGTTTTATAGAAGGTTTTATTGGAGGTTTGTAGGTTTTATATGAGGTTTTATTTGAGGTTTGTAGGTTTTGTGAGTGTGGTTAGGTTTTATAGGAGGTTTTATTGGAGGTTGATAAGTTTTGTGGGGGTGGGTAGGTTTTAAAGAGGTGGATAGGTTTTGTGGGGGTGGGTAGGTTTTGTATTTTGATTTGTTCAGGTGAGAATGTATTGTATGTAGAGTTGACCAGTGTATGTGTATGAACTGCTCACATAAGTTTGTATGTGTGTATGTGTGTGTCTGTTTGTGTGTGTGTATGTATGTGTCTTTGTGTGTGTAGGTGAGTCTGTTTTTGTATGTGTGTATGTGTCTGTGTGTATCTATTTGTGTGTGTATGTGTATGCGTGTTTCTGTGTGTGTGTGTCTATGTGTATGTGTGTCTGTTTGTGTGTATCTGTGTGTGTGTGTGTGTGTGTGTCTGTTTGTGTGTGTGTATTTGTGTCCTTGTGTGTGTGTGCATACTGTTAGCGATCGACATATTTATTCCAGCTCAGTGGGCAAGTTGAGACGCCTTAGAATAGAAATATTTTTAAATGTCACGTCCAGTTATGAGGTATTTGTAAAGTTATCCTTTTGTATCTTACACACAGATTCACACACACACACACACACACACACCCGCCGATTCACACTATGTGTGCGTTTGTGTGTGTGCGTGTTTGTGTGTGTGTGTGTGTGTGTGTGTGTTTAAACACAGTAAAATATAATATTAAACCAGATTTAAAATTACCACATGACTTAAAACTACAAAAAACAACAACTTAATAACATTGTATATGTATAACGAATTGCCTTGTTTAAATATTCTGTAGTTATTACTTGATGTGCTTGCATATAGTTAATCTAAATATGAATAAAACATGAGCTACCTACAGACAGACGAATGAATTAATCCCTGGCTAACCCTTACATATTTGGTGTGTCGCATCATACGATTGTCAGATCTAAAATTATGTGTTTTATTAAATGGTCTCATACTAAACAAGATGCGTGATTTTTAAATGTTTGTGATGTTGTCTATTTAAAATATCTGTATTCGCGATCAACAGTATTATCTACAATATAGTCTACACACCATCCGGCGCCATCATTTAACACAACACCACACCACAACATCACACTATATAACCATCCCAAAACCACGGTAGATTATGTTGTGATTTATCATCGAGACATATTTAAGTAGCAGACACAAATCCAATAACTTACTTAAGAGTTAAAAAAACAATCACAAAGAGGGGAGAAAATTTTCCATCCAAACCAGCAACCTGGGTGAACCTACCCAGTGAACCTACCCAGTGAACCTACCCAGTGAACCTACCCAGTGAACTTACCCAGTGAACCTACCCAGTGAACCTACCCAGTGAACCTACCCAGTGAACCTACCCATATTTAGTGAGGAGTTTAGTTGTAAAACTCCCACGTTTCTTTCTAATAACCTCTCTCATCTAATCATCTATACCTGTTATATCCCAACCCTCCATCCCTCTTTTCTCTCAGATATGTCCACTCTATCCTCTCCCTACCACATTCCTTACCTCATTTTCTCCCAAATATATCCACCCTCTCCTCTCTCTCTCTCTCTCCTATATTCCTTGCCTCCGTTCCTCACAAATATCTCCCTCTCCCCTACTCTCTCCCATTCTCTTTGCCTCCCTCTTTCTCTCCACAATCCCCCCCCCCCATCTCTATCCTCTCGTTCCATATTTCCTCAACATCCTCCCAACCCTCCCTACCTTTCTCCTCTGCCTCCCTGTCTCTCCACCCCCCCCCCCCCCAGGTGAGAAGAGAAGAAGACACGACAACACGTCACTTACATAATGGTTGCTGATCAGGTCTGTAAAGTTTGATGACGGTAACTTGAGTGACAAGTACACGTGGAGTGTCAAGTACACGTGGAGTGTCAAGTACACGGAGTGGGGAGGGGGAGGGAGAGAAGAAAAAGCTTGTTACAAAATTAGTCAAAAACAGACTTGTCAAAGTCACGACAAAAAAAACAACAGACATTTCACACACAATATTTAACGTAATTTGTTTTCATGTGTAAAACGGGTTGCTCTTTATAAAGCGACGGCACTTGGGAGTTGCTGATAAAGGTATAATTTATTTGAAATAACGTAATACATCGTCAGTGTATTTATATTGTTATAAATGTATGTCAGATATCAATTGTCTTCAATAGACAAGTTTTTTAAAACAAATATCGACCTGTTTTTATTTATTTTAGACAAGGAAAGTTGTTAGTATGCCAACATATAAGGCTAGTGGTATTAAGATCGTTTTACATATTTATTTATGATTTGAGAATAAATTTAACAATTGTAAAAGATTTTTTTTTAAAACTTAATGCGTTTATTTCATATTTTTTACTTAGGTCTATACAGGCATATTAATAACATACTGATTTTATTATACAATACAAATTATGGACGTTAATTTTTTTGCTATGAAGCTATTTTATGTTGTTTTGTATTTAGCACACAAAAATCTAAATCCCAATAAAGAGTTAAATGTTTTGTATTGTTTTGTTTTTAAGAAAAATCTAAATCCCAACAAAGAAATAAATGTTTTGTTTTGTTTTTAACAAAAATCTAAATCCCAACAAAGACATAAATGTTTTGTATTGTTTTGTTTTTAAGAAAAATCTAAATCCCAACAAAGAAATAAATGTTTTGTTTTGTTTTTAACAAAAATCTAAATCCCAACAAAGACATAAAAGTTTAGTTTTGTTTTTAGAAAAATCTTAATCCCAACAAAGACATAAATGTTTAGTTCTTAGCAAATATCTTAATCCCAACAAAGACAAAATGTTTTGTTTTTAAGAAAAATCTAAATCCCAAGAAAGGCATAAATGTTTTGTTTTGTTTTTAGCAAAAATCTAAATCTCAACAATTACATAAATGTTTTGTTTTTAGCAAATATCTAAATCTCAACAAAGACATAAATGTTATGTTTTTAATAAAATCCCAACAAAGACATAAATGTTTTGTTTTGTTTTTAGCGAAAATCTAAATCCCAAAAAAGACAAATGTTTTGTTTTTTAGAAAAATCTAAATCCCAACAAAGACACAAATGTTTTGTTTTGTTTTTAAGAAAAATATAAATTCCAACTAAGACATAAATATTTAGTTTTGTTTTTTAGCAAAAATCTAAATCCCAACTAAGAAATAAATGTTTTTTTTTTAACAAAAAATCTAAATACCAAGAAAGGCATAAATGTTCAGTTTTGTTTTTAACAAAAATCTAAATCCCAACAAAAACATAAATGTTTAGTTTTGTTTTTAGCAAAAATCTAAATCCTAACAAAGACATAAATGTTTAGTTTTTTAGCAAAAATCTAAATCCCAACAAAGACATAAATATTTAGTTTTTTAGCAAAAATCTAAATCCCAACAAAAACATAAATGGTTAGTTTTTTTAACAAAAATCTAAATCCCAACAAAAACATAAATGGTTAGTTTTTTTAACAAAAATCTAAAACCCAACTAAGACATAAATGTTTTGTTTTTAGCAAAAATCTAAATCCCAATAAAGAAATAAATGTTTAGTTTTTTTTACAAAACTCTAAATCCCAACAAAGACATAAATGTTTAGTTTTTTTACAAAACTCTAAATCCCAACAAAGACATAAATGTTTAGTTTTTTAGCAAAAATCTAAATCCCAACAAAAACATAAATGGTTAGTTTTTTTAACAAAAATCTAAATCCCAACAAAAACATAAATGTTTAGTTTAGTTTTTAACCAAAATCTAAATCCCAACAAAGACATAAATGTTTAGTTTAGTTTTTAACCAAAATCTAAATCCCAACAAAGACATAAATGTTTAGTTTTGACACGGCTGACGTCACAGTTTGGCGTCGCTATGTCGATGTGAGGTTTCAACGTTTATCGTCTGCCAAAGTTAAATTTGCATACCATCTGAGATGATCAGACAGATAGGGTGATGGGGGGAAGGGGGTGAGGGGCGGGGCTTGACGTGACTACTCCCAGGTTCAATACGGTCTGGTGTTTCCGTCCTGTCGGTTAAAGATTTATTTTAAACACTCAAGTTGTAATAACCGCAATATACCGGTCTCACTCAAATTATAAACATCAAATATTCTTTTTTATTTCGCTATTTTTCGACTAGATTCCAATCACTTTTATTGCTTACTTTTGACTATGTCACTATTAAATCAAAAATTTAATATGTTTGAAGACAATGACAAATAAACTATTTTAAAAATGGTTAAACAAAACTACATGGGTTACACGTTAACACAATTTGACATTACAAATGCATCAGAAAACTTCTTTCAATTTTTGCTCGTTTTTCGACATTTAAAAATCAAAGAAACTATATAATTTGTCATATTCAGTCATTTATTAGTTCTAAACTTTTTGTTTAGAATAATTTACTTGTACTATTTAATTTCCTTTTAAAATACTTCAAGTCCCTTGTTTATTTTAAATTAGTTGTTTGTTTTAATCGAATACTCATTTAATATAACTTTTAAAAACTATTTTTGTAAGATATTTTGGATCATATGTGATTATTTTTCCACGTTTAAAAGATCTGATAGTTTTGTTGTTGTTGCCGTATCGACCGTGTCTGCTGGTACAAAGCCCTCGAGTGAGTGGTGGACGCCACACAACAACCACCCACCACCAGCATCAGATACCTCAACTTTTTAAACCTCAGGTTACAAGAGTTCCAGAGTTCTATTTTTATAATATTCTTAGCTCTTAACTCTAAGGAAGTAGCTACAATATTTTAGCAGTATCCGTTTCATTATAACCTGAATTTATTCATTGTCCAATTTTTAAAAAAACATTGTCTTGTATGTGCATTTAATGGGAAAATATTATCAATATTACATATCTTTAACATAAAATAATACATGCAGACAACCGACCATATGGTATAGAAGCGGTGTTTCTTTCAGACTTATTTTTACAGGGGAACACTTGAAACTTTTCGGGGGGAGGGGGTGGGGGGGGGGGGAAGCGGACTAAATTTTCCGGTGGTCGGACACTTGTAAACGTATATATTTTCGACATGTTAATTCGTTAGAGGATGGGGCTGTAAACGTGCTTCGATGGTGGGGGGGGGGGGGGGGGGGGGAGGGGTCGGTGTCCCCCGAACAGATGTCTGTAAGAAACAATCTATAGAAGTGAATCAAGTCGAAAGGTGCTAGGACAGAAAAACAACCCTTTGTTTATAAATTAACACATTTATTTTCTTAGTGAGACAAAAATTATTTCGGTGCTTTCTTACATCAATATTCATTAATTCTTACATCAATGTTCATTAATTCTTACATCAATGCTATTTTATTTTGTTGCAATGTAACTATGGTTTCGTCAATACTCGTCTATTATTTCTTATGCCTATAGGCCTACAATGTGGCGTCGTTTCAAATCTTTATTATAAGTGTTTATTCTCGTTTTTTTAAAAGCTTAGATGAAACTGCTCAGATAGATCATTTCAAATTATATCCGTTATTTTCTTCTTGAATTAACAATATCATCAAGCGCAATTTACCATACGAAATCCACACTATCAATATCAACAATAACCACAACATTAACCATTGTCCACACCAACCACACCCAATCCACACCTTCATCAGCAACCTAAATCCACATCAGCCGCTTAAATCCACATCTTCATCACTTCCTTTCACCACCATCCCCCCTCCCCGCCCGCCCCACCCCATCGACCTTACTGAAACAAGCCCCATCCTAAGACGCCCTGAATTTAACCCTTCCCCAAAAAAAAACCAACACAACAACAAATGAATGAAAACTGTTTAAAATCTGGCTAATCAGTCATGCCCAGTGATCGAGTCAGTCACGATCAAACCTGTACTCTACCTCACCTAAACAGTCCCCCAAAAACTGACAATCAGGAAGCCTCATCAAAATTTAATCAATCAATAATTAATGTCAAACCGCAATCTGCAATGTCACATCCATTCATCACAGCTGTTGATTATCTCCCTTTTTTAACTTACTCCGATTTATCTCCCTTCCCCCCTTTTTTTAAAAACCAAAGCGTGAGAAAATTAATAAAGGGACGTAATCTGCTTTCTCTCCCCTTGCCACATCCTGTGGAGAGTTTATTTCCAAGCCAATAAACAGAGTTAGCCATGTTTTTTTTTTTTTTTTTTTTTTTTTACAGCGGCAAGCCGGAGACAAGAGGAAACAGTATTGAATCAATGAGGGGAGGTTTTCGGGAGGAAAATCAACATCAATTTCTCCCCAGCAAGTAGGAAACAATTTCATTTGATGACGCTCCATTGGATTCCAGAACCCGGTCAACGGATTTGCTGGGCTCTGTGGGGGACGGGATTAGACGCGGGGTGGGGGGGAGGGAGGAATTTTTTTCGATCGCTAGGGACTAGAATCCGAGGTGCGATAAAAAAAAACGTGCGGTATCGACTTGCGGGTTGCTAGCTGGTGAAGACCCGGGTTGGTCCGGGTCCAACCCGTCATCCATCGAACCCGGGTATCGAACGTGATGTGTTTGCGAACGTCCGGACTACTTCAATAAGAAACACCGCACGGTTCGATCTTCAATCCCGCGCGTCTTACACTCAGAGGTGGGAGGGGTTGTCCTATTGCTTGTACGCGACGATTTTATTCTATAAACGGTTATAAAAAAAAACATTTCCCAAGCGCCGATTTATGTTTTCTCCTTAGGGTCTGGTACTGAAGAGATCGATGCTACAACAATATCAACCTTACACGGACAACAGCGGATCTCATTCTTCGCTTAAACATCACAGCGGGTTTTTTTTTTAAACTACTTGTTTGAAGCTCGATGAATGATGGGTGTATTTTTAGTCCGATCGACACACTTTTGCAAGGCTTTGAGCTGTTCAATCGTGCAAGATCGATTTGATCGATTTTTGGGGATTTATCAATCGTAATCGTGTTTGAACTGTAAAAACATGCTAAGAGGTTGTTGGGTAATGTGGTTCTTTTTTTACAGAGAAGATATGCTAAATTGGCTTTTACGCATGCGCGGAGCTGGTTTCCTGTTCTTTATTGTTTCAGTTGCCGCCGGTGAGTGTTGAGTTGTACATGTGTACAGGTGGAGTCGCGGTGTACTAACTCGTGATGTACGTGTACACTCTGACTCGCTAGGCAGGAATGTCTTACTGTAGTGGTGGGGGGAGGGGGGAGGGGCAACGTCAAAATTATCCTGGTTTTCTTGAAGATTGTGCTCAGCCACACAAAAATACATCCTGTATCCTACTCTAAAGACATATGCCTAGATAATGTCTTGTCTCTATACGTACATAAACTGTGTCTTCGATCTAAACCTAAGCCTCGATATTCCCATTACTGTATTTTCTAATTGACATGTTTAAGTATGAAAACACTGTTAGATTTAGTCGTTTAGTTCGCATGTTGTAAAATTAACTACATGTCAATAATGTGTGAAATGAAGTTCATATTTTTTTTATCCCGTATACTAAATTAACAATATACCACGCCCCATATTTTCTGTACACTGTATGAATAAATTACTATTCAAGTTTGATTGAATTAAATTAAATTTTAAAACCATACAAACAGTGTTGAATGCAACTAGCAGAATTATATATTCTACAGCAAGGTTTTAAGTGTCTTATAACGTCTTAGAACATGTCTCAAACATGTCTTAAAGAAAATGTCTTCATGTATGAAAATCTATCTACGGCTAAACTAAAAACAAGGCTGAACTTTTCTTCAAAATCAACGTCAATCGCCTCGGGTCATTGAAACAACTACAAAAAAAATCATCAAATTAATATTCTCTTAAGATTAATTTACACGCCGTTTCTGGATTCATTTTTATATAATTATTATTTTTACATGTGCGTGTTTAAAAACTCATTTTTCTTTATTTTTATTTCAAGGTATGTCCATAAAATCGATTTAAGATATTTTATTTTTCTCAGATTTCAAAAACTGAGATTCTCAAGGTAGAGGATGCGCCAGCCTTGTTGAGCATGGCCTAGAGAAACACACCCGTCTTAGTCTGGGATTTCGCAAGGTTTCAATTTTCATGTTCTAGATCTCGCCACAGATCCGTGCTATCAAGTGCTGGTCACGTGACGAGTGAGTTCAGATCAAACTATCAAGTTTTACTCTCAGCTCAAACTATCAAGTTTTACTCTCAGCTCAAAGTTTCAAGTTTTACTCTCAGCTCAAACTATCAAGTTTTACTCTCAACTCAAACTATCAAGTTTTACTCTCAGCTCAAACTACCCCAAGCTCAAACTAACAAGTTTTACTCTCAGCTCAAACTATCAAGTTTTACTCTCAGCTCAAACTATCAAGTTTTACTCTCAACTCAAACTATCAAGTTTTACTCTCAGCTCAAACTATCAAGTTTTATTCTCAACTCAAACTATCAAGTTTTACTCTCAACTCAAACTATCAAGTTTTACTCTCAGCTAAAACTATCAAATTTTACTCTCAGCTCAAACTATCAAGTTTTACTCTCAGCTCAAACTATCAAGTTTTACTCTCAGCTCAAACTATCAAGTTTTACTCTCAGCTCAAACTACTCTCAGCTCAAACTATCAAGTTTTACTCTCAACTCAAACTATCAAGTTTTACTCTCAGCTCAAACTATCAAGTTTTATTCTCAACTCAAACTATCAAGTTTTACTCTCAGCTGAAACTATCAAGTTTTACTCTCAGCTCAAACTATCAAGTTTTACTCTCAACTCAAACTATCAAGTTTTACTCTCAGCTCAAACTACCCCAAGCTCAAACTATCAAGTTTAACTCTCAGCTCAAACTATCAAGTTCTACTCTCAGCTCTAACTATCAAATTTTACTCTCAGCTCAAACTATCAAGTTTTACTCTCAGCTCAAACTATCAAGTTTTACTCTCAGCTCAAACTATCAAGTTTTACTCTCAGCTCAAACTACTCTCAGCTCAAACTATCAAGTTTTACTCTCAGCTCAAACTATCAAGTTTTAGTCTCAGCTGAAACTATCAAGTTTTACTCTCAGCTGAAACTATCAAGTTTTACTCTCAGCTCAAACTATCAAGTTTTACTCTCAGCTCAAACTATCAAGTTTTACTCTCAACTCAAACTATCAAGTTTTACTCTCAGCTCAAACTACCCCAAGCTCAAACTAACAAGTTTTACTCTCAGCTCAAACTATCAAGTTTTACTCTCAGCTCAAACTATCAAATTTTACTCTCAGCTCAAACTATCAAGTTTTACTCTCAGCTCAAACTATCAAGTTTTACTCTCAGCTCAAACTATCAAGTTTTACTCTCAGCTCAAACTACTCTTAGCTCAAACTATCAAGTTTTAGTCTCAGCTCAAACTATCAAGTTTTAGTCTCAGCTGAAACTATCAAGTTTTACTCTCAGCTGAAACTATCAAGTTTTACTCTCAGCTCAAACTATCAAGTTTTACTCTCAGCTCAAGCTATCAAGTTTTACTCTCAGCTCAAACTATCAAATTTTACTCTCAGCTCAAACTATCAAGTTTTACTCTCAGCTCAAACTATCAAGTTTTACTCTCAGCTCAAAGTTTCAAGTTTTACTCTCAGCTCAAACTATCAAGTTTTACTCTCAACTCAAACTATCAAGTTTTACTCTCAGCTCAAACTACCCCAAGCTCAAACTAACAAGTTTTACTCTCAGCTCAAACTGTCAAGTTTTACTCTCAGCTCAAACTATCAAGTTTTACTCTCAACTCAAACTATCAAGTTTTACTCTCAGCTCAAACTATCAAGTTTTATTCTCAACTCAAACTATCAAGTTTTACTCTCAACTCAAACTATCAAGTTTTACTCTCAGCTCAAACTACCCCAAGCTCAAACTATCAAGTTTAACTCTCAGCTCAAACTATCAAGTTTTACTCTCAGCTAAAACTATCAAATTTTACTCTCAGCTCAAACTATCAAGTTTTACTCTCAGCTCAAACTATCAAGTTTTACTCTCAGCTCAAACTATCAAGTTTTACTCTCAGCTCAAACTACTCTCAGCTCAAACTATCAAGTTTTACTCTCAACTCAAACTATCAAGTTTTACTCTCAGCTCAAACTATCAAGTTTTATTCTCAACTCAAACTATCAAGTTTTACTCTCAGCTGAAACTATCAAGTTTTACTCTCAGCTCAAACTATCAAGTTTTACTCTCAACTCAAACTATCAAGTTTTACTCTCAGCTCAAACTACCCCAAGCTCAAACTATCAAGTTTAACTCTCAGCTCAAACTATCAAGTTCTACTCTCAGCTCTAACTATCAAATTTTACTCTCAGCTCAAACTATCAAGTTTTACTCTCAGCTCAAACTATCAAGTTTTACTCTCAGCTCAAACTATCAAGTTTTACTCTCAGCTCAAACTACTCTCAGCTCAAACTATCAAGTTTTACTCTCAGCTCAAACTATCAAGTTTTAGTCTCAGCTGAAACTATCAAGTTTTACTCTCAGCTGAAACTATCAAGTTTTACTCTCAGCTCAAACTATCAAGTTTTACTCTCAGCTCAAACTATCAAGTTTTACTCTCAACTCAAACTATCAAGTTTTACTCTCAGCTCAAACTACCCCAAGCTCAAACTAACAAGTTTTACTCTCAGCTCAAACTATCAAGTTTTACTCTCAGCTCAAACTATCAAATTTTACTCTCAGCTCAAACTATCAAGTTTTACTCTCAGCTCAAACTATCAAGTTTTACTCTCAGCTCAAACTATCAAGTTTTACTCTCAGCTCAAACTACTCTTAGCTCAAACTATCAAGTTTTAGTCTCAGCTCAAACTATCAAGTTTTAGTCTCAGCTGAAACTATCAAGTTTTACTCTCAGCTCAAACTATCAAGTTTTACTCTCAGCTCAAACTATCAAGTTTTACTCTCAGCTCAAGCTATCAAGTTTTACTCTCAGCTCAAACTATCAAATTTTACTCTCAGCTCAAACTATCAAGTTTTACTCTCAGCTCAAACTATCAAATTTTACTCTCAGCTCAAACTATCAAGTTTTACTCTCAGCTCAAACTATCAAGTTCTACTCTCAGCTCAAACTATCAAGTTCTACTCTCAGCTCAAACTATCAAGTTTTACTCTCAGCTCAAGCTATCAAGTTTTACTCTCAGCTCAAACTATCAAGTTTTACTCTCAGTTCAAACTATCAAGTTTTACTCTCAGCTCAAACTATCAAGTTTTACTCTCAGCTCAAACTATCAAGTTTTACTCTCAGCTCAAGCTATCAAGTTTTACTCTCAGCTCAAACTATCAAATTTTACTCTTAGCTCAAACTATCAAGTTTTACTCTCAGCTCAAACTATCAAATTTTACTCTCAGCTCAAACTATCAAGTTTTACTCTCAGCTCAAACTATCAAGTTCTACTCTCAGCTCAAACTATCAAGTTCTACTCTCAGCTCAAACTATCAAGTTTTACTCTCAGCTCAAGCTATCAAGTTTTACTCTCAGCTCAAACTATCAAGTTTTACTCTCAGTTCAAACTATCAAGTTTTACTCTCAGCTCAAACTATCAAGTTTTACTCTCAGCTCAAACTATCAAGTTTTACTCTCAGCTCAAACTATCAAGTTTTACTCTCAGCTCAAGCTATCAAGTTTTACTCTCAGCTCAAACTATCAAGTTTTACGCTCAGCTCAAACTATCAAGTTTTACGCTCAGCTCAAACTATCAAGTTTTACGCTCAGCTCAAACTATCAAGTTTTACTCTCAGCTCAAACTATCAAGTTTCACTCTCAGCTCAAACTATCAAGTTTTACTCTCAGCTCAAACTATCAAGTTTTACCCTCAGCTCAAACTATCAAGTTTATCTCTCAGCTCAAACTATCAAGTTCTACTCTCAGCTCAAACTATCAAGTTTTACTCTCAGCTCAAGCTATCAAGTTTTACTCTCAGCTCAAACTATCAAGTTTTACTCTCAGTTCAAACTATCAAGTTTTACTCTCAGCTCAAACTATCAAGTTTTACTCTCAGCTCAAACTATCAAGTTTTACTCTCAGCTCAAACTATCAAGTTTTACTCTCAGCTCAAGCTATCAAGTTTTACTCTCAGCTCAAACTATCAAGTTTTACGCTCAGCTCAAACTATCAAGTTTTACGCTCAGCTCAAACTATCAAGTTTTACGCTCAGCTCAAACTATCAAGTTTTACTCTCAGCTCAAACTATCAAGTTTCACTCTCAGCTCAAACTATCAAGTTTTACTCTCAGCTCAAACTATCAAGTTTTACCCTCAGCTCAAACTATCAAGTTTAACTCTCAGCTCAAACTATCAAGTTTTACTCTCAGCTCAAACTATCAAGTTTTACTCTTGGCTCAAACTATCAAGTTTTACTCTCAGCTCAAACTACTCTCAGCTCAAACTATCAAGTTTTACTCTCAGCTCAAACTATCAAGTTTTACTCTCAGCTCAAACTATCAAGTTTTAATCTCAGCTCAAACTATCAAGTTTTACTCTCAGCTCAAACTATCAAGTTTTAATCTCAGCTCAAACTATCAAATTTTACTTTATTACTCACCCGGCTGTCAACAGAAGCGTGTTTAAATAAAGATTTAAAACAGTGAGCAGACAAGGCTACATGCATGAACAGTATTTACTGTAGTCTACACACCTTGATTGGAACACAGGTATGAAAACAGTAATTGACAGTTATCTATTTTAACCTGCTCGCCTCCCCCCCCCCCCCCCCCCAACCCGGGGCCTGGTTTTTCCCCATCCTCAAGTATCACGTAGATAATTACTGGCTATTAGTGCGGGATTTATTTTGACGTAAATACAGGCAGAAAATGGAAATTTATTTATTTAATCATCAAATAAAAAAATATCCTATTTTAATGCACATATTTGAAAGAATCCTGATGTAAAGTATATGTAACTTAATTAAATGACTAAAAACTAAATAATGATTAATGTGAACTTATTGTTAACTTTTTGTTACTATTTTTAACGTATAAAAATCCTTCATCCAAACAAAATATTGTCTCATAACTTGATAAATACGCAGGCTGTTGTAATATGAAATTTATTTTAGATGAATTTATTTAAATGTGTATATACCCGGGTATATATTTCTGATGCGTAAAGGCTTACAGATGTTGGTGGAATGGTGGGGTTCATTATCTCAATGTCTAGATTTTTTTTTTTAAAACAAATACTTCAAAACATTTTATCTAGAGAAAAATGTTTGAATATATTCACATAAGGTAAGAAATGCCCCATGATTGTATATATAAGTTAAGAAATACCCTGTGGTTTCATATAGAAATTAATTTGTTACTGATTTGTTGAACTTGAGTACATGTGTTTCTCGCTGGGTTGTTCTCCTCTACACCATTACAAACAATCTACTCACAGTCATACACACAACCATACACACAATCATACACACAACCATACATATAATCATACACACATTCATACACACAATCATACACACATTCATACACACAATCATAAACACAATCATACACACAATTATACACAATCATATACACTATCATATACACAATCATACACACAACTATACATATGCATTTACACAATCATATACACACTCATACACATCATCATAAGCAAAATCATACAGACAGAATCATACATACAGAATCATACATACATCAGCATACTTGTAATCATACACAACAGATCATACACACATAATCATACATACCCAACCATAAACAAACAACTCAACTTCTGAATACACACGCATGTAACTATCATGGAGCCCTACATGGAGCCGTACATATGTAAGACATTAGACACACCTCATCAGCTGATGACACATCTAAAGAGAAATGACACACCTGACACACATACAAATGACACACCTAAAGAGAACAGACACACAGAACAAACACCTGCCCTAAAAACACCTCAAGAGATGTGTACCTCCCCCTCCCCTCCCCACGAGCACACCTCCCAGTACACATTGATCAGGCAGTGACCCTGTTGCTTACATGCTTACATATCAACTAAAAACTGAAAGCTTACATCGATTTCTCGCGTGTACGAGATTATTCGAGAAGTGGAAGAAGTAAAAAAAAAACCCAATGAAATCGATGCATGCAGTGCTGTTCCCTATGGTACGTTTAAAATAGCTGTACTGGTTGGTGAGTGCTAGGTTAGGTTTTGATAACAGTGGGGGTGGGAGGAACAAGGGGGCTCACTGAGGGGGGGGGGGGTAAATGTCATTAAACTCCATACTGAAGAAGGTAATTAGCGATCCTGTAAGTTTTGGTACTGTTGCTATAGTTACCGACTAGACTGTGTGTATAAATGAAGAAATTAGAAGCCATTGAGACTATTGTTGTTGTTGTGTTTAAAAAGTGATTTTAAAACGAGATTACGTAAATACGCTGATGTAGATATTGTACTGTTGTGCTGATCTTAATGTACTGTGGTACTGATCATAATGTAGCACTGTGGTATCATCTTAATGTGGAACACTGTTATTGATTTTAATGGTGTGCTGTGCTACTTATGAAGCACGTGTAGCAGTTTATCCACTAGCAGATGGGCATTAACAGAGGAATTAATCTATTCATATCCGAGATTGTAGACTCACACACGCACATACATGCACACATATACACACATACACACACATACACACGCACACAAGTGTTACTCTCTGTTTATACTTGGGGGGGGGGGGGGGAATCGCATTTATTTTTGGGAGCTATCCAGAGCTTTTCCTGCTGAATTATAGTTCCAGCGGTTACTTAAGTCGAGGGGTAACAATGAAGCGCTCTTTAATTGACACAAAGTAACCCTGGTTTGTGCTATCTAAATCTGATATTCCGCGACACATATAAGCAAATATAAACTTTATATATATATATATATATATATATATATATATATATATATATATATATATATATATATATATATATATATATATATATATATATATATATATATATATATATATATATATATATATATATATATATATATATATATATATATATATGTAGGCCTATTTCGGCGCAGTTAGCTACCGGCCTTCTGGTGTGTATCTGTGCCACAGACTAAACTATACTCCTGACTATAATCTATCCACACCTAGCCTCAACCCTTTCATCTGTAGTGAAGTCATTAATGCCCTAGCGCCTGTTCTTGTCACCATCATACGATAGCCCCACCCCGTGTACTTCTAATTACACTTTTGTCATTTCCTGGGACTGACTTCCTGCTAACCATAGACCACATAACCCGAACCGCATCATAACCCCACCTAACCCAACCTCCCAACCCCACTGCTTCTGTTTACAACGGTCATAGTGTTAACCGTTTATTAATTCCTGCAACCTTATGGGACAATTAAAGGGAGGAAACCCCAGCTTTAACCGCCACATGAAAAAATATTGAATCGCTGATTAAATTCTATGTTTTTTATTTGTTTATCAAATCGATTGGGTGAAGCTAGATGTTGAAGTGTAAATTAGTTTTCAAAATTCATCAGCCTGTATACAATATGTCTTGTATATTCTTATTAACTGTATTATTATGTAACATACAACTATATATTCTCGTTGATGACTAAAATAAATAACTCATATTGCGCCTATATTATTGAGCTTATAAAGGGAGATCACTACAACAAGAAATTAGAACGAAAATTCACGATTGTATTGCAAACACCTGTCCCCAGAGTTTCTTCCAGGCATCTCTTCGGGGACATAAAAATAAAAAATTTCTACCGCCCCCCCCCCCCCCCGAACGAAATGAAATTTATGTAATTTATATAGAAAATATATACTTTTAACAGTGTCCGCCCCCCCCCCCCCCCCGAAGAAAGTTTACCGCCCCCCCCCCCCCCCCCCGAAGATTTCAAGTGCCCCCCCCCCCCGGAAAAAATGTCTGGAAGAAACACTGCCTGTCCCTATTAAGGTCAGTAGCAATCAAGTCCCCAAATCAAGACGTATTGCTTTATTTCAAATAATGAAGCATATTTTATTTATATATCACTAAACTTAACTAAAAATATAAATTCTTTCTGTATGTATCAAACCAGTCTATTTGTATGTATTAATATGCAAATAATATATGTAGGTGTATACCTCCGTGAATGTGACATCCCCCTTATGTTAAACTATTTTTAAAATTAGTTTTTAAGACATAAAGCACAGGGAATCTTGTTGCTAAAAAGACTTGTCATTTCTATATATGCTTCTCTATTTTTGCTATGACTATGATGACCCTATACTTGTCATTATTATACGGATAATCTGGGCATGCGCGTGATATTCTGACTCTATAAATGATAGTCAAGCTATGTAGATGATAGTCTGGCTCTAAAACTGATAGCTTGGCCCTCTGTATGATATTGTGGCTCTATAAATCATAGCTTGGCCCTCTGCATGATATTCTGGCTCTATAAATGATAGTTTTGCCCTCAGCATGATATTGTGGCTCTAAAACTGATAGCCCGGCCCTATAGACAGCTCTCTGTAAATATGACCCACCCCCATTCAATGCGATCCACCACAAAGACCACTCCAGGGCCTACACGTAATCCGTGTGTGTGTGTGTGTTTACACAAAACGGGTATTACCCATTTCTAAATTTAATCGGACTAAGAATATAGGAAGACGCCATATTTCTTTAGCAAAGTTTTAGCGCTCGCGTGCCCCCAGGGGTAGATTTAGCGCAACGGTGACGACATTGCTGGCTAAATAATTAAAAACATGGCTTACTTTGAACAATTTTTAACCAGCGAAACTATCCTTTAATCCTCAGCTTTAATTGTTTACTTTAAAAATAAAAATTAAAAAAAAAAATGCAAATATTTTATGTTTTTTTTTTAAATTTATTTAATTTATAATTAATTACTTTGAAGGAACTACAACAGGGAAATACATTAAATATGATATTAAGATAATGTATACTGCTGATTAATGCTCATAAGGGTGGAAGGTTAAACAATTTTTTTTAATTTGTGTGTAATTTTGTATGCAATTTTTTTCCATGTTTTAAATTTTAATCAATTTTTTTTTAAAGCGAGTCCACTTGTTTATCAAAGAAGTATATGAGCTGTTGGAACAAGAATGACGTCAAGTTGTGATTAAAACTATCGTTGATTACACCAAACACTTTTAAAATAATCAATATTAACATGAGGTCCTTGTTTATAAGCGTTATTAAAAATATCTTGAGTAATTAATTAACTAACAATGGACGTATTCAAATATTTTAAAATTATTATGTAAATTTTCGATAGTTGTTTTTTAAATTCTATTCTAATTGTTTATTTTAAGAAAATCTAAAAAATAAAATTAGCGAAAAAGAGTTTAAAATATAAATCACTTAAGTTTGTAATTATATCGAAATTAATGAATTATTGCGTTGTCATCCTAGATAAATGTATGTGCAAAGTTGGAATGGTTCGGTAGAGGTGAACATAAAATTAATAGCAATGAGGGTACACCAGTTGTGTCCTTGGAGAAATTTTCATTAGGGGCCCCCAACTCCAGATCAAAATTTTCAATGTTCATTTTTTCTTTAACAAATCCTAAATTTTACGCCTTGGTAAGAAACAAATGGAAATTGTAAACAAATTATTTTTTTAATTCTAAACATTAATTGCAGCACCTTTCCCGGGGGCTATCGAGATTTTTTCCTGGGGGTCACCGGAATTTTTCCGTAGACCGACGGGCTAGTCCACCCCTGATTGCAATTTTCCTGATAGACGCACTCGACATGTAGTAGCGCTCAGTCATGCTATAGACCTAAGATGGTAAACTTAGATGGTAAGTTGTCTCCAGACTAACTGTAAATGATTACATATTAAAGTTAGTTGTCTTCTATCAATGATTACATATTAAAGTAAGTTGTCTTCTATCAATGATTACATATTAAAATGTAAGCTGTCTTCAGATTCACTATCAATGATTACATATTAAAATGTAAGCTGTCTTCAGATTCACTATCAGTGATTACATATTAAATCCACGTGACCGTGTAACTGATCTCTAATGGACGTGTAAAAGTTACAGCGTGTGTATGAGCTCTGATTTATGTGGTCATCGACTTCTGTGGTGGTCATCAACTTCTCTGGTGGTCATCAACTTCTGTGGTGATTATCAAATTCTTCTTATTGTGTGTGTAGTTTGTCAAGCAACATGTGTAATACGTGTGTTAGTTGTTACAGAGATAACTTGTATTTTTACTGTGTGTAGTCTGTAATGTTTACACGCATGTATAGTCGGATGTTAATTAAACACGCATGTGATGTTAATCGAGTGGTATTAAAGATTTGGCTACTGTGTTCATTTTTTTTTTTGGAAATATTTATTTTCTTTATGATAATTAAATGTAAGATTGGTCCAAAATGCTTAATTCAAGTATTTCTTAAAATAAAACAATTATGATAATTACTTATTTAGTAAGATTTAACAACATATGTGTATAAAGGTTTTTTTACCCTTTAAAACAAAAATGTGTAGTGTAGATATGTTAACCAAAATGTGCATTGGGCATTGTATCATCATTTAATGTGTTGAATTTTAACCGAAATATTAAATATATTAGACCTATCCTTTACCAAAGTGTATTGCGTGTCTTGTTTTACGTTGTTATACTTATCCGAAAGTGAGTTTTTGTGATGTGCTGCTTTATGTAAGTGCGATGTGTGACTTACGTGTGATATATGTGATGGCGACGTGTGAATGCTGTTTAAGTGATGTGTGATATATGTGTGAGCGATGTGTGAATGCTGTTTGAGTGATGTGTGATATATGTGTTGGCGTCGTGTGAGCAATGTGCGACTGCTGTTTGAGTGATGTGTGATATATATGTTAGCAATGTGCGAATGCTGTTTGAGTGATGTGTGATATATATGTTAGCAATGTGTGAATGCTGTTTGAGTGATGTGTGATATATGTGTTGGCGTCGTGTGAGCAATGTGCGAACGCTGTTTGAGTGATGTGTGACATATGTGTTGGCGTCGTGTGAGCAATGTGTGAATGCTGTTTACTTATTGAGGGCGTTAGTTTTTTACGTTTGCTTGAAGTGTACGCGGTACGCATGCGCTATTGTGTTACACCCTCGGATTCCAGAACCTAAGGTCAGCCCTCGGTATGTCTACCAACATCCCTCTACATGGACGTTGCGAGACAACCAATCAGAGCCGCCGCACAAGACCACGTGCCGGAAGAACGAGGACCCAGCTGGGCCGCTCCCGGCATACCCCGCGTCATGAGATAAACTTCCCGTCACTCAATCAGACGTTAGAGCACAGATACAAAAGGTAATTACCTACCTCGTGTACAAGAGCACACAGGGAGGGGGGGGGGGGGGGGGGGGGGGGGGGGGGGGGTAAAGTGTTACAAAAAATTACCCCCCCCCCCCCCCCCCACCATCTTTGCGTTAATTGTTTTGCACCTAATGTGTGTTTATCATGTGTTTATGATTGTATGTATGTTTGTGTGTGTGTGTGATTGTGTGTGTGATTGTGTGTGTGATTGTGTGTGTGTGTGATCGTGTGTGTCGCCCCGCAATACCGACGTAATGAGACGTGATATATTAATTTCCTTCTCAAATATCTCTCTAACCAAGTGTAAACGTTGATAGCAATGTCGGGGAGGGGATAGACAGGCAGACCCACTATATCCGGAACTTTTAAAGATTTATATATCGATGGTCTCGGTCGCAAACCGTCTAACTCAAAAAAATTCAATTTTCTTTTTTTTACATAAATCAAAAGCCAGTATGATTCCCCATAATGCCTGAAAATATTATAGAAATCTGTTGAATGATTATTGAGATATAATCATTTGAACAAACCGCCTATTATTTCTAGCGCTAAAAATCTCGGCGCAAAACGAATACCGCTATATTTGTCAGTGCACTTTTGATCGGAAACGCAGTCGCACGCTGCACTCACACGATTTTACACCACAGCAGTCAAATTACTTATTGGTAAGACTATTTTATTGATTATTTTCATCTATTCTATTATATTTTATCATTTAAAAAATAATAAACATAGAGTATTTATTTAAATTTGCCTATTTCCAGTAGATTTCCGAGAACCAAACTTATTTGTTTACATTTTTATTACTCTAACACAATGCTTTGAAACTAGATCTTCATTCTAGAATCTAAATCTACTGATCAATTAAAACAATATTATTAGAATTATATTTCCACAAGCTTGTGCAATAAATTTAATTATTGTTAATTCACTAATAGCCTTATATTGAGGGTTTAGCTACGTGTTAAGAAATGTTTATATAGTAGGTCACAAAATGTTTGGCGTACATGTTAAACGACAGGCTTAGTTGTTTTTAGTAAATGCCTGTATGATTAATTTTAATATAAATGGTCAACTATTGAGATGGCTATTCAGTTCAATAAATAATAAGCATGCTTCAATGTATAAGTATAACGCATTAAAACATGAGCTTAGCAATTAGCTAATGATGAGTATTACATGTTTAGATTTCGGATCAAAATTGAAATTATTTAATCACATTATATGAAATCGTATTGGATGCTACCATATAGAACAGGGGTCTCCAAACTTTTCAGTCCAAAGGGCCGCATAAACTATCAAATTTCAGTTCGGGGGCCAGTTTCTTCCAGTCATGTTGTGATTTTTCTGAGCAAAGTTCCTCAGCCATTACCAACACACGTTTTTTTCCGTGGACAAAAAGATCTCCGCGGGCCGGATGAGAGGACCTCGCGGGCCGCATCCGGCCCGCGGGCCGTAGTTTGGAGACCCCTGATATAGAAGAAGGAGAAGGCTATTTAAACTTAGCTAGCAATCTCAAGCTGTCAAGTAACAAAATGATTTCATTTTATAAGTCAAAGAAATATTCCAGTCTGACTGACCAAAAAAAATTCAGTTTTATTTTTTCAAGATACCAGCCTCTCTCTCAACATACCAGCCTCTCTCAAAATACCAGCCTCTCTAAACATACCAGCCTCTCTCAACATACCAGCCTCTCTCAACATACCAGCCTTTCTCAAAATACCAGCCTCTCTCAACATACCAGACTCTCTCAACATACCAGCCTCTCTCAACAGACCTGCCTCTCTCAACAGACCAGCCTCTCTCAAAATACCAGCCTCTCTAAACATACCAGCATCACTCGACATACCAGCCTCTCTCAACATACCAGCCTCTCTAAACACACTAGTCTCTCTCAACATACCAGTCTCTCTCGACATACCAGCCTCTCTCAACAGATCAGCCTCTCTCAACAGACCAGCCTCTCTCAAAATACCAGCCTCTCTCAACATACCAGCCTCTCTCGACATACCAGCCTATCTCAACAGATCAGCCTCTCCCAACAAACCAGCCTCTCTCAACATACCAGCCTCTCTCCACAGACCAGCTTTTCTCAACATACCAGCCTCTCTCAACAGACCAGCCTCTCTAAACACACTAGTCTCTCTCAACATACCAGTCTCTCTCGACATACCAGCCTCTCTCAACAGATCAGCCTCTCTCAACAGACCAGCCTCTATCAAAATACCAGCCTCTCTCAACATACCAGCCTCTCTCGACATACCAGCCTCTCTCAACAGATCAGCCTCTCTCAACAGACTAGTATTACCATTTAAGACACCAGCCTCTTCCAACAGACCAGCCTCTCTCAACAAACAGCCTCTCTCAACAGATCAGCCTCTCTCAACAGACCAGTCTTACCATACAAGACATCAGCATCTCTTAACACACAAGCCTTTCACAACATACCAGTCGTAACATACAAAAGACCAAACTCTCTTACAATACAGGGCACAAGAATATCTCAACAAACTAGTCTAACGCTCTTAGACACCAGCAACTCAACAGACCAGCCTCTCTCAACTGACCATTCTTACCATACAAGAGACCAGTCTCTATCAGCGGACCAGTCGTAATATACAAAAGACCAACGTCTCTTAACTGACCAATCTTACCCTCCAAGACACCAGCCTCTCTCAACAGACCAGCCTCTCTCAACAGACCATTCTTACCATACAAGAAACCAGCCTCTCTCAAAATATTAGTCCTAACATACAATAGACAATCCTCTCTCAGCACACCAGTCTTACCATACAAGACACCAGCCTCTCTCAAAATATTAGTCCTAACATACAATAGACAATCCTCTCTCAGCACACCAGTCTTACCATACAAGACACCAGCCTTTCTCTACAGACCAGTCTTACCATACAAGAGACCAGTCTCACATAACAGACAAGAGACCAGCCTCTCTCAAAAGACCAGTCAGACCTATCAAGAATTCAATGCGACAGATATTCGTGCACTGCAGTACAAGCCTGATGCTACTGTCTACTTCAAAGTAAATTAGCAGATAGCGGAATTTGCTAAGCTAGGGTCGTAAGATTATGATCTCATCTGCAGTCCCTGACAAGTTGTACAAGAGCAGAAAAAAAAGCTGTCATATAATGAGCACCTAAAAGCAAGTCATAAATACACATTTTTATGATGAATTGCCTGATTTTAAAAATATGTTGCCATGTTAATGTTTCTTCATGTGACGTTTATTTAAAGAGTAAATTTAAAAAATAAACACATTTTTTTTGTTACATTTTGTAAAATAAGTAAAAATTAAGTCATTATTAATGTAATTATTGTGTTATGTCTCATTCATAATATATCTGACAATAAGGTTTATATTTTTATTATTATCATTCTACAAAACCCAGCATCCACCAGATTTAGTAAAATAAACAGTGAGAATAGAAATATGTAATAAATAAAGCATAACCTTCAACAGTTAATAAGTCTAGTGCTAAATACAGCCATAATGAATAAACAGTCGAAAGCGATAAAGCCATACTAAAACATCTCTACTAAAATTAAACTGACCCCATAAAGTAGAATAAACTCAAATAATTAAAATATGAGCTCAAAACTATAATCTAAATATTATGAAGTGTTAATTATAACTTAAAAACATAAACATAATTAAGTCACGTTCATCGGACAAAACGAACGAACGCGGCTGAGACCGAAATTCTCGCTTCAAAACGGCCAAGTCTGCGCGCGCACAGATAGACGGTTTGCACCGAGAGTTTTAGACCGAGCAAACCGTCTATCTTTTAAAATATACTATAATTTTGTAAATATTAACAATACTCATTTTAAAACGCTACAGCATAGTGGCTAGAGAGTTTCTTCGCACATATCATTAAAAACAATTTGTTTTAGAGCGATCAACAAAGAAATAATCAGTTTTTTGTCTCTCCTGTAAAATTTACTTTTTCGGAGTTAGACGGTTTGCGACCGAGACCATCGATATATATATATATATATATATATATATATATATATATATATATATATATATATATATATATATATATCATATATTAGATCATCTAGTTGCTGACAACTTAGAAACGTCCAATACCAGATTTGAGAGCATGAAACTGAAGAAGATAGAGCATCAAATCCCGAACTTGTGGTGGGATATATAGACAAACAAGCAGACACACAAACAGCCTGACATTTTGAAGAAGAATCATTTAAACATAACGCGACAGTTCGTCGGCTGATGAAGTCTAAAAACATAAAATTATGTGCGCCGACTGCAATGTCATTGCGTTTGTTTTTATCCAATGTTTATCCAGGTCCTGACATTCAAGGGACCTAACGTCATAGTTTTATACGTCCACGGACATCTTGTAATGAGCATGTTGTAGTGAGTTAAAAACGTTTTTAGGCCCAAAGATATGTACCGCAAAAACCGAATGTGCATGTCACAAAAATAGAAGGCTTGTTTATTTGTTAAATGGAAATTGCAAATGTTGCTTACCGCAAGAGGGAATACCACCTTTTATCACATTTCTAGTCTATCCTATTACAAATACCACTTTTTTTTTAAATTCCTAGTCTACCCTACTACAAATACCACATTTTTTTCACATTTCTAGTTTACAACCAATATCACATTTTAATCATATTTCTTGTATACACTTCTATAAATACCACATTTTTTTCACATTTCTAGTTTACAACCAAATCACATTTTTTTATCACATTTCTAGTTTACGAAATACACCACATTTGAAGGAACTGTACAAAGGACAGCAACTCTAGCTCAGGATTCTAAACTAGCTTTCATATACGTAGGAAAATTCTCAGTCATTAAAAAAACAGTGAAGATTTTGTGTCTGTATTCTTTAACATTTATCAGCTGTAACTTTATCACAAATGTCAAATGAAACACAGCGACAATTAAAAGTCTATTTTATTTCTGGTGTCAGTTGTATCTAATGTCAGCCATGTTTTTTCAAACAATAAAAGTAGGTCAGAATATGAAAGCTAGACAAAATTTAAAATACAATTAAAATTAATTAAGTAATTAGTGGAGTCACATAAGTGGTTGGGTGGGGGTCGGAAATCGAAAACATGATGGGTAGGAAGGGAGATTGGTTAAAAACTAAGCCAGCATTTATTTTTGTGGCTAAGACATTTTTTTTCATTAAGTTCGGCAAATATTGAAATAAACATACCCTTTTTATTGCTTTTTTAAATTGTTTTTTTTTTTCTGAACTATAACATTTACCTACAAAAACCATGTTAATCAATGTCAATTATTTCAAAGTCATTCTAAAATACAAAATATTATATATATATATATATATATATATATATATATATATATATATATATATATATATATATGATTTTGTTTCCTACTAGTTTTATTTAGAACTGTCTTACTATTACATTTAATATACCACAGTCTCTACAATTACATCTGATATACCATAGTTTTAATATTACTATTACATTCATAATGTGTTATTTTATCATGAAGTGTGTGCTCAATATCAATGCGTGTTGTAGATATTACTGTGTGCTGTTGTATCGTGTGCTGTTATATTGTTGTGGTTATAGTTGTGTATTTTTATAGTATTGTGTATAATAGTATTGTATGTTATTATATGAGTGTATATTGTTATATTAGTGTATGCTGTAATAGTATTGTACATTATCATCTTAGTGTATGTTGATGTACTAGTGTATGTTTCTATATTATTGCTGTTGCTATAGCCTTATTTTTTTGCTGTCTCCTTGGTACCTAGGCTACATAGACAACACACGGTTTAGTTCTGAAAGTTCTGAAGGAATTTGGTAGGGAGGTTGGTGAGCGTGATCTAGTGGTCAGCGGAAGGTGAGATAACGTATCACAAAACACAACGATGATGTATCACATAAGACAACAGTGAGATAATGTATCCCAAAAGACAACGATGATGTATCACAAAAAACAACAGTGAGATAATGTATCCCAAAAGACAACGATGATGTATCACAAAACACAACAGTGAGATAATTTATCACAAAAGATAAAGATGAGATAATGTATCACAAAAGACAACAATGAGATAATGTATCACAAAACACAACAGTGAGATAATTTATCACAAAAGATAAAGATGAGATAATGTATCACAAAAGACAACAATGAGATAATGTATCACAAAACACAACAGTGAGATAATTTATCACAAAAGATAAAGATGCGATAATGTATCACAAAACACAACAATCATATAATGTATCACAAAAGACAATGACAAGATAATATCACAATAACATCCAAGACGCTTTGCAAGTAATTTCCCAGAAATTGTCGTCTGCCGTCGTTTTACCGTTTGACTCTGGCATCGCTAGCAGACGATTACTTGACGAGGGAAAACGAGGCAAGATAAAGAAGATGGGGCGCCATTAAAAATATACTTTTCAAATTGGCGGCGATAACAACTGTAAGAGAAATGCCGCGGAAGCGATCGTCCCAAGTTGGATAATTGTGTTATTAAAGCAGGAGATTGTATTGCCGAGATTTGTGTGAAGTTGGTATTTGGGAAAAACTACAACTAATGTACGTGCTACTATTATGCGACGACAAAACACAAGAGCGATTTACGCAATTTTACGATTGTCTAATCCAAAACTAGCCCTAGGCTTAACTTTCACCAAAACTTTCAACTTAGTCTAAACGACTTCATAACCTATCAGTCCTAAGCTAAACAAACCTTAATAGAACAACCGACATATGTATGTTTGGGTTTACATGGAGAGTAAGACACCAATAGTTTACACACCGTTTATTATTATTATTACAACACAAGCGATTTTTGTTAGCAGAAAATAGTTTGTGTAATTAGAATACAAACAATTCTTATTATTAGAAAGTAGTTTGGGCATTCGTCATTAAAACCAAGTTTTGTCATTAGAAAAAAAAGTCTTTTGTGTCTTTTGACATAAACAATTTTAGGCATCAAAAACAAATTATTTGTATACAGTTGTCCATACTGTCAATTTCAACGATTAATTTAATGTCTTGCACGGCTATACTTAGCCAACGCAGCGGTTACTGAATAATAAATCGAATACGTTTATATATAGATCTAAGTATATATATATATATATATATATATATATATATATATATATATATATATATATATATATATATATATATATATATATATATAAAGGTGTCAAAATGTCTCCCTACCTGCCATGGTTGTGGTGTCTCCAGGGCCAAGAAAGACATCCTGGTGGTAATATCCTAAGTGGTGATGGTGTTAGTACACACCTCCGTGGTGAAATCTGCACAATCAAGTGAAATCTGCACAATCAAGTGCACACACGCGCACAGCAAATCTCAGAAAACTGTCCTAAACCCGAATAATTTTTTTTAATTCCTAAACTTTACGCTGTTTAAAAAAGTTCGAATCCAATTTTAGAATTCTCTGGTGTGAGTATGGGTTTAAGTTTACGTCAGGGTTGAGGTTTTACGCACGTCATGACGCTACCCCTGACCAGTCTTGCGGACAGACTCGACTATTTCACCGATACCAAAATCTGACGCGGCAACAGCATCGCTGCGGCTTTAATTAAACACAGGCCATCATCGTATCGATAATCAAAGGTAATCAAGTCCGCCCATGCAGCCCGCCGTTCAACGCAGACGACTGCTTCAGAAATCCAATCGTCGCTTAGCGATGACTTACTCAAATGAAAATAACAACCTCGGATATTTTTATTTTTTTTTCACGAAATAATTACCGATTTAAAAACACGTACTTGGAAATAAAACGAAAAAAAAAAAATCCTGAAAATTTTCAACGACGTGAAAAAAAAATGTCTGTTGGTGAAATGAGAGCGGTGACGAGTAGGGTAGCAGGCGTGAAGTCCTGGCGAGGTGTCAAGAGTCCCCCACGACAAACGCTGGGTTGTCTAACCGCCCCGAGATGCGCTGCTCCCCCACACGGTAGTGCACCTACAGCGTCCTGGTAGTAAAAAAAAAAAAGTCCTGAAGTGCTGGATGCTCACGGTAGGACCTGTCCTCCAGCTAAACTCGACTAGCACCGTCGGCGTCGAGTCCCGAAAATTTCGTTAGCTCGCCTGTAATCCACTACTATTTCCTATTCAAAAATATTTCGTCTGTCATATTTCTCTTCTTTCCCCTTCTTGAGCCCCCTTTTGTCGGCGGTGATTTCCCCTTATTCGTGCCAACTAAAACGATTCGACAGCGCGTCTCGTGCGTTTGCGCGGTATTGAACGCCGTTGACATATATGGGCAAAAAGGCGGGGCCACCGCCGCGTTGTCGACGCATCCGCCCCGCCTTTGAAATTACCAGCTTGACTGTTATTGCGGTGAAGAGCAGAGTTTTCCCCCCTCCCGCGCTTTTCCTCCTGTCAGTCAAAGTCGGCTGGCGTTGTGCGGGCTGAGCGAACTACCGCTGCGGGCGGCTGGACAGGAAACTGAAATCCCTGTTGTAGAATGTGGTAGCTGTCAGTGAATGAAAAAAAAACCTGACTTTACCCGTCTGCTAGACGGTGGATGGGCGGTCGAGGGACGGTAGCATGGGACTGTGCTCCGGGTGGTTAAGGTTTGTTTGTTTGCAGAGCCGGCGTTAGGGGTACGCGGGGCCTATGGCCAACCATCCGCGCGGGGCCTTATATTTTTTTCATTGGTGTATAATTAAATAAAACATGTACAGTGAGGCGTTTTTTTTTCTTCCCAACGCGAATTAATATTTATAACGATATATATAGTATTTTTAAGTTGTTTATCAATGTCGTATTAACATTAAGACACTGATTAACAAATAATTTGTTTACTTAGAAGTGCTTTTGAAACGTTGCTTGTTTCTGTTAAGGCTTTTTGTTTGAAAAGTAAAAAATAAAACAGATATAAGTTTGAGACACGCATTAAAGAGGCGATGAACGTCAGCTTCAAACCTGATTTTTTTACATTAATGTTTATTTATGAAAATCTTACCAGTACGTTCACAAACGAAGATCTACTTTTCTTGCCTTTTGTGAGGAAAATTCCATGATTATATCATCATAGTCCAAACTGAAGGCTGTGTCTTTTTCTATTGACAGAATCGACAGGCCGCAGAGCCTGTCTTGGGACATCGTTGATCTCAAATAGTTCTTGATCAACTTCAGTTTGGAGAAACTTCTTTCGGCGCTTGCAACTGTGACTGGAACTGTTAGCAAGATTCTGTAGGCGATCGCCGTATTGGGAAAGGAATCCCGAATACTCCAAATGTACTGAAGGCACTGTTTGGCTGACTTAATACCTTCGGGCACTTTGAAGCAACGTTAAATCGGTCCACAGTGGCAGGTGATAGTATCGATATTTTCTCAATTTATCGAGTGTTAACAGGGGCATTCAAAGTGTGTGGATGCCGGGGAAAATAGCAAAACATTGATAGATTTCGGAATAAGCTCGAATCGTGAAAAACACGGACACTCAGTAAGGTGGAACACTGGGGGGGGGGGGGGGGGGCAGTTGGTGGGGTGAGGTGAAGCCCGTGAAGGATAACTGTACATTTAAATCTATGGGATGCCAAACCCTAAAAAAATCAGTTCGGGTACTACGTTACTGGATCTCTGACCGCAGCCATTCAAGAGAAGGTGCGTCTTTATAGAGCGTCCACGTATTACATTACATATTAAGACCGCGTTATCACAAGAGAAGGTCCGTGTCTATAATTAGAAAGTGAACCATGTGACAGCCAGCTTCATGTTATTTATGAGTTTCGCGATGGCATGCTCGGACTGCCGGTAATTTAGACGTTTTAGAAATCAAGAAAAGTTTACCATAAAACAGTCTCGGCCCGATGTATCAAACAGTATAGACTTTATAATTTGTGGGTGACACCATTTAGGGGGGTGACACCAAGGCAAAAAATAGCAAAATATATAGAGAAGAGGGGGTGCAAATCGAAAGTTTGAGGTGGGGGGTGCAAATCGAAAACTTGAGGGGGGTGCAAATCGAAAATTTGAAAGTTTTTTCCCAGGAAGGGTCGCTACGCCTCTGGGGGGGGGGGGGGGCGGGTGACACCATTAAGTGCCGCACCGGGTGACACCCGACCTCGCTACGCCACTGTCCCTACAATTAATTAAAATAAACATGTGCTTAATCACTTTACGAATACCGTTAAAGTTTACCAAAATGAAAATGGACATAATTACTGTATAAATGCCCTTCAAAAATATAAAAATAAATACAAGTATAATGTATTTAAAGATGACCTGACAATATATAAAATAAATATGAACATAATTACTGTATGGATGCCTATCAAACGTATCGTGGTGAATATGCATAATTACACAAAAGATGCCCATACAGTGTATAAATTATGATTTTAGGGATAAATACTCTGGATTTCCGGGGCATGTCCCCATCCGCTCCCCCCCCCCCCCCCTCCTCTGCAAGCCATCATCCGGTCACTGACTGTTTACTACAGGCACCCCCGCCTGCTCACTAAAAAAACGTCTTCAACGGTCCGCATACAATAGGGTATCTCTTTACCTCCCATGTCAGGTCGGGGGCTAATTCGCGACCGCCATCTCCAGTCACCTCAGGACAATAGCGAGTCGACCGTGCCAGTGATGTGTGACACAAATGTCTTCGTATCGAATAACGGTCTGTACCAGTCCATGTAGAGGATAACTCACTAACATCAGCCGTGGCCTCAGTTTTAACATCCAACAATTTCGGCCATTTAGTTGGGTTTTTTTTTTTAAATTTAATTCTTCAAAGATTATTTAAGTTTACAAACTAATTCAGGCAACAATGGCGTTGCTGAAGCGCGGGGCCCCTTCATGCGCGGGGCCTGGGGCGACCGCCCCGTTTGCCACCCCCTAACGCCGGCTCTGTTTGTTTGTGTCCCCGTGAGGGCATGAGCTATGTGCGGGTAGGTACTATGGCGCAATGGAGAAGACAGGTATTTGCACAGGTAGTGCGCGCCGTGTCCACTAATTCCCGGAAACAACTGATAACTCCCGCGCGCTTTGGTGATATATTGATATATTTTTCTGATATTTTGTTTCCCAGCCTTTAGCGAACCTCGTATTATTTTTTTTCAGAGATGAAACTATTATAGAAGTATATAAACTTTGGTTACTTATAAGCGAGGTTTGGAACCCCAACACATCAAGTTTACCTCATGTATACTTAATTGTAAAAGTAAAAAAAAAAAGAATTCTCTTTAGACCTAGCGATCCTTTGGGCAGCTAAACTAGTTCATATGTTTGTTGACATCGGCAAATAGAAAGGTTTTCAGCTATTTGCCTAGCATGAGTTAGGCACCCATAAGAGCTGGGTGGACTCATTGACTCATTCCCCTTACTAGAACCCGGATTCGAACTCAAGACTTTCGGGTTAGCAGTCTAGTGCTCTACGGCTTAGGCCACGCCGTCCCAATATACCTAATAGTAGGTGGGGTAAAATTATATTTGGACATGCCTTATGAATTTGTGTCCATGACCTGCAAATCATGAACCAAACAATCAGCAGTCGGGTTTTTGCTGAGATCAAACTGACCACAAGTGTAATTTTTACTCACGAAATATTTTCAAACTTACCTATGAGCTGTGACCGCTTTCAAAAGCCGACTTGTAAATTATTGACCAAAATTTTCCTAATGTCTTGTTATAAACAAATACCTACGTCACGAATGTTCATCTCACATGACACACTGAGGAAATAACCAAGGGGCTGCAGGTTCAAACTCCAGTCACACGGGGACCTTGCCTTAGCTTTCTTATACACACCCCACATCCACCAACCCACAACATACGCTGACAAAATAGCTGGAGGAGGGTGGGGTAACACCCCCCCCCCCCCCCCAGTTACAGCAAATGATGATACACGGCCCAGTAACGCCACTGCCTACAACAGCTTCTCGCAATCATAAACCTGCACCATGTCAAAACATTCACCGGTTAAGTTTTGTTTTGTTTTCCATATAATCAGCAACGGTGGTGCTATCAGTGTTTCTTCCAGACTTTTTTCTCCGGCGGGGCACTTGAAATTTTCGGGGGGGGGGGGGCGGTAAACTTTCTTCGGGGGGGCGGACACTGTTAAAAGTATATATTTTCTATATAAATTATATAAATGTCATTTCGTTCGGGGGGGGGGGGCGGTAAAAAAATTTCGGGGGGGGGGGGGGGGGCTTTGCCCCCCCCCCCCCCGAAGAGATGCCTGGAAGAAACTCTGGGTGCTATGGGTGTTGGACTCATCAAGCTTTAGACACACACATTCAATCGTCTATTATTTCATGTAGGAAGGTGGAGAGGGAGCCAATGATAATTTCGTTTTAGATTCAGACAACAAATACGCTAGCTACGCCACTGTGCTGATTTTAGTTAAACGTAATTAATTTTTTATAAACAATAAGTGGACTCTAAAAAACGCTTGTTGAAGAAGACACGCGTCAAAAAACCACAAAAGATATATAGAAACTTGGACAAAGGTAAACCTTGTGTAGAGCATTAGGAGCATGCGCCGTCTTGTTTGTACCAATGACCAATCGTACGGTGCATTAAAGAGTTCAATAAACGCAGGTAATACTGGTACACCCCTGGTGCCAGTGAAACATCAAGCAGGTGCGCATTAGGCCAATGCACCAAGACTACCGTGTATTGCCAATTGAATCCCAGTACGCCTTCAGCATATCAGTACAACATTGAGCCATCATTGATACCATATACTGTTAGCATAGGTGTTATACCAATCAATAAAGGAATGGCACACTACCTAGCGTGTTGTTGAGAACGATTATCTAGGCAAAAGGTGATTATTAATCGGATGACGCTCTGTTAATAAGTTTTGATTTACTACTTCTGCATGTTTGCTAAAAATCTTATAACTTAACTTCTGATGTATCGATTTCGTTCAATCTTTCCAGATACTTAAGTCTCCGAAGACAAAGCAAGAATATCAGACGTCAAAGGGGGCAGATATTTGTTCGTTAGGTATCGCAAGATACTGATATGTTTTTCAACAAATATTTTTAGTCACATGTGGTGTTGACTTAATACAAAACAAAAGTAACTTTTGTTCAATTTTTTTTTGTTCATGTTCAGTCTAATTCAAGGATTTTTCACTCTAAATGTTGTTTTTTTTTTTTAAATATTTGTTTTATATCAGTTCGGGAGGCTTTTTTGTTGGTTTTTTTTTTTAACTTAACGAACAGAACAAGACTCTACATGTATTGAAAAATATTTGTGGATTAAAATCAACAAACCAAATTTCTAAGCATCCACCTACTGTCAGAAGTTCCAGGAAGCAGATGAAGTAGATCTTAAGTGTATCTATATGATTGCATTGTGCGGTGAGCTCTATGCCCCCCCCCCCCCTGACTTTACTTTCCCAGATTCAAGAAAAAAGTTCTCATCATTGCTGGATTGACTCTGTAGAAGTGACATCAAACTTTCAGGCCAGTAATCGTGTGCTCGTCTCCACCTCATCATTCCAAGACCTCCACAACAACATGGGTTCATGTAACACCCCCCCCCCCCCCCCCCCCACTCCCACAGTAAATATATCGTGTCAGGGCCTTTGCATTCCATCAACTCGTCGGTCGTTAATTATTTAGCATCACCACACTGTGGGTCTTACCTACATTTCTGTACTAAGTCCCAGGTCAATTGCCTTACATCACTAAACCTTGTGTGAATCAAGCAGACGACAATTTAAAATACATCTCAACATCAGCAGTATCTTGTTGTCTACTATGTTTGTTACGTAGCTCAAGTCTCTCGCTTGTTCTTCTCCACTTTTTGTTAAATCTACAATTCCTGCCTAAATCAATTTGACTTAATAACAGCGTGGCGAGAAATTCGTTTAGGTTACAGCCGTTCATGACAAGAAGCTTCTAGACAACGGTGTAAGACTTGAACCCAACACCCCTCCCCCCCTACGGTCTAATGTATAGCTGTAATAAACCAAGACAGCAGTGTAAGATTTGAACCCAAACCCCCACGGTATAATATATAGCTGTAATGAACCAAGACAACAGTGTAAGATTTGAACCCAAACCCCCACGGTATAATATATAGCTGTAATGAACCAACCCCACAGTATAATGTATAGCTATAATAAACCAAGACAACAGTGTAAGACTTGAACCCAAACCCCCACGGTATAATGTATAGCTGTAATGAACCAAAGACCACAAAAAAAGCAATATCAAGTTGTCTGATTTCCTAAAGTAACATTGATTGGATGGTCCTATTACGTGAAAAGTCAACAAGCCTGATAGGACACGATCGTTACATTAATTGTGTCTAACTGGCACCAAAAACAAACATATTTTTCTAAACCAGGCTGCCCTAATTCTCTGATTCGACAGTTAGGTCCGAGTACCAAATTCAGCTGAGTGTCCTCAATGTTATTTAAAGATCCTCCACATCCCACCCCTACCAACATACCCTCTACCAGACCACAATTCTGCCTGTAACACACTCATTAAGAAACCAATCAGTCTGTAATTAATTGGTGCAGGACAATAACTGAAACAGTCAATTAAGTAGTGTAGGTGTTGCAGTTTCATCAGTTTTAAGTTCAACGATATATTTTCACGTGTTAAAATTAAACATACGATGTTACTGAAAAAATACACTATGTTAATGTCCTACAGACAGCAATTGTCTCAGGGTAAGAGATGAAAGCACTGGGAAGTTTTTCGTATTATTTTAGGAATGTTAGTGAAATAGCCTTGATAAAGCGGATTGGATGATCCAAGTTGATTTAGACGGCTGGATTAGAAGGTGTCGGCTACAGAGGTGTGGTGATGTGAGAATGTGGGGATGTGAGGTTGTGGGAATGTGAGGTTGTGGTGATTTGATGTGTGGTGATGTGAGAATGTGCGGTTGTGAATTTGTGGCGATGTGGTGTGTGGTGATGTGGGGCTGTGAGGTTTTTGGTGATTTGGCCATGTGGAGATGTGGGATTGTTGTGATCCGGAGGATGTGAGTGAGTGTGGATTTAGTGATGTAGAGATACGGCTATGTGATAATGTTATAATTTTGCGATGTTATTAAACGGTGTTCATTTTTTGTTATCTTACGGTAGTATGGTCATGCCTTCATGTGGTCATTTGGTCATATTGGTTGCACGGACATGTGGTCTTATATTGGACAGTGGTCAAATAGGTCATATTGGTCATATTGGTCATTTGGTCATATTGGTCATATTGGTCATATTGGTCATATTGGTCATATTGGTCATATTAGTCGTATGAACATATGGTCTTGTATTGGACATAGTGGTCAAATACGTCATATTGGTCATGTTGGTCATATTGGTCATGTTAATCATATTGGTCATATTGGTCATATTTGTCATTTGGTCATATTGGTCATATTGGTCATATTGGTCATATTGGTCATATTGGTCATATTTGTCATATTGGTCGTATTGGTCGTATGGACATGAGGTCTTGTATTGGACATAGTGGTCGAATAGGTCAAAAAGGTCATATAGGTAATATTGGTCATATTGGTCATATTGGTCATATTGGTCATATTGGTCATATTGGTCATAACGGTATTGTAGATGATAAAGAAACGACAATTCCCGTCAACCCACCCCTACCAACATAGACCGTAGATCAGCATATAAAGACCCACACAACTGCTAATCACAATTTACCACAGGTAAAACGAAATTATGTCTACTTTCATCTGACCGCCCAGTACAAACTACCAAGGAGATTCACAACCCTCTTCCTGTACAATAAACCTTACTAATGATTGATTGTAATTGTAATTAGTCGATCCAAAGTCCTCAAACACTAATCAAACGTTAATGACTGGGGGTAGGGCTTCAACTTAATCCCTTTAAACCTACCACTTTAAACCTACCACTTTAAACCTACCACTTTAAACCTACCACTTTAAACCTACCACTTTAAACCTACCACTTTAAACCTACCACTTTAAACCTACCACTTTAAACCTACCACTTTAAACCTACCACTTTAAACCTACTACTTTAAACCTACCACTTTAAACCTAACTACCACTTTAAACCTAACTACTACTTTAAACCTAACTACCATTTTAAACCTAACTACCACTTTAAACCTAACTACCAAAGCTTAACACAAACTTGTGAAAGGTTAGCAAGTGCCCTACCTAGCTTTTCATTCCTGGATCGACTCGATCATAGTACGATCAATTTTAATTACAGTTAATTATATAATCTCACCAATTTTATGAACTACGATCTTTTGAATAAGGTCCATATTTCCGGCCCGTATATACAGGGCTAAGCATCAAGTTACGCAGTAACAACACAATATAGCCTTCAGACCAATTTAGGAATGCATGCTAGATATGTATGTAGGTGATTATATGTTTACAATTTATGGTGTTCTGAAAAAGTCAATTTTATTGAAAATTTAATTTTTTTCTGTTTTTACTTTATTAACTTCCGGTTTGAAAAATATTTGTTGCCGTTTTTATTAGATTAATTCTTTAAAAAAATACAGATTTGCTTTTTCATTGCTTATTTAAAATCTTAATACAGTTGCTTAAAATCTCAAGGCCGCTAATTAAATGTGAAGTTGATTAAGAAAATGGAATGACCTGAGCAATGATTAGCTCTGCTCACTGTCGTTGTACAGGGCCGACCAAAGAGGTTAAACTGTGACGTCAGCCTCATCCCTCCCCCCTCGTCGTCATCCTCTTCCTCATAGTCGTCGATAATCCCCGGCCCAGCAAACAAGGTAAAGGCGTCCCTCAAACAGCGGGTCAAACCCATAACAAAATCAACTTCGGTTCGCCCGGGGGCCGTCCTCCCCTCCCTCCCCAACCCCCTCGCCCCACCCCCCGCCCTCTGTCACCTGCCCCAACACTAAATAGCTTGCGCTAAATTACGGCGGGGTCTCCTCCTGTCGTTTAGCGGAGGAAGAGGAGGGCCAAGGGAGGAAGGGATACCGCCCCAGGGGCTGGGCCTGAGATTGCTTTGTTAATATTTAATTCTAATCATAAGGGAGGGAGGAAGAGGAGAGAGTGAGGAATGAGGGGAAAAAATAGAGATGAAAAGAAGGAAGAAATGTTTCAAATGGAAGTATTTCTTTTCCTTCCATTAACTTTGGAGAATAGTCGAGTTCCTTAGTGGGGAAATACTTTACTGTCACCATAATTCACAGTAAGACTAGTATCTGAGGTAACTTCCTACTGTACTGGTATCAATGGTAATTTACTATGGTATTGGTATCAATGGTAATTTACTATGGTATTGGTATCAATGGTAATTTACGTGGGTATTGGTAGTAATGGTAATTTACTATGGTATTGTTACCCATAGTAATTTACTATTTTATTGTATTGCTATCAATAGTAATTTACGTGCTAATTGTTATCAATGGTAACTTACTATGCTATAGTTATAAATGGTAATTTATTATGGTATGGTTATCAATGTTAATTTACTTTAGTATTATATTCAACGATTACTTGAAAAAATATTGTTATTAATAATCATTGTTTCACTGATCTTAATATAAAATTGTTATGATGAAACTTACAGTATTGTATTCAGTGATTACTCAACATAATGTTATCAATGATAACTTACTACAGTGTTGCATTCAATGATTACTTATTGTAATATTGTATGCAATAATAACATCAATAATAACCTACTACACGATTGTAATTGTGATAACTAATTACAAGATTGTTACCAGTGACCACCTATTAACGTGGAATTAAACCATCGTGTAGTTGTTTGGTGAGTTAAAGGTTCTTGTACAAAACGGACTATGGTAGTGCTGAGTTCAAACATAGATGTCAGTGATCCACGACTGATCCAATGGCTGAAAGAAACACTGTTGCTGACCTCTCCTCTACCTTACCCGTCTTGCTGACCTCTACCTTACCTGTCTAGCTGACCTCTCCTCTACCTTACATGTCTTGCTGACCTCTCCTCTACCTTACCTGTCTTGCTGACCTCTACCTTACCTGTCTTGCTGACCTCTCCTCTACCTTACCTGTCTTGCTGACCTCTCCTCTACCTTACCTGCCTTGCTGACCTCTCCTCTACCTTACCTGCCTTGCTGACCTCTCCTCTACCTTACCTGCCTTGCTGACCTCTCCTCTACCTTACCTGTCTTGCTGACCTCTACCTTACCTGTGTTGCTGACCTCTCCTCTACCTTACCTGCCTTGCTGACCTCTCCTCTACCTTACCCGTCTTGCTGTCCTCTACCTTACCTGTCTAGCTGACCTCTCCTCTACCTGTCTTGCTGACCTCTCCTCTACCTGTCTTGCTGACCTCTACCTTACCTGTCTAGCTGACCTCTCCTCTACCTTACCTGTCTAGCTGACCTCTCCTCTACCTTACCTGTCTTGCTGACCTCTCCTCTACCTTACCTGTCTTGCTGACCTCTCCTCTACCTTACCTGTGTTGCTGACCTCTCCTCTACCTTACCTGTCTTGCTGACCTCTACCTTACCTGTCTTGCTGACCTCTCCTCTACCTTACCTGTGTTGCTGACCTCTCCTCTACCTTACCCGTCTTGCTGACCTCTCCTTTACCTGTCTTGCTGACCTCTCCTTTACCTGTCTTGCTGACCTCTCCTTTACCTGTCTTGCTGACCTCTCCTTTACCTGTCTTGCTGACCTCTACCTTACCTGTCTTACTGACCTCTCCTCTACCTTGCCTGTCTTGCTGACCTCTCCTCTACCTTACCTGTCTTGCTGACCTCTCCTCTACCTTACCTGTATGGCTGACCTCTCCTCTACCTTACCTGTCTTGCTGACCTCTCCTCTACCTGTCTTGCTGACCTCTACCTTACCTGTCTTGCTGACCTCTCCTCTACCTTACATGTCTTGCTGACCTCTCCTCTACCTTACCTGTATGGCTGACCTCTCCTCTACCTTACCTGTCTTACTGACCTCCATTACCTTACCTGTCTTGCTGACCTCTCCTTTACCTGTCTTGCTGACCTCTCCTCTACCTGTCTCGCTGACCTCTCCTCTACCTTACCTGTCTTGCTGACCTCTCCTCTACCTTACCTGTCTTGCTGACCTCTCCTCTACCTTACCTGTCTTGCTGACCTCTCCTCTACCTTACCTGTCTTGCTGACCTCTCCTCTACCTTACCTGTCTTGCTGACCTCTCCTCTACCTTACCTGTCTTGCTGACCTCTCCTCTACCTGTCTCGCTGACCTCTCCTCTACCTTAACTGTCTTGCTGACCTCTCCTCTACCTTACCTGTCTTGCTGACCTCTACCTTACCTGTCTTGCTGACCTCTCCTCTACCTTACCTGTCTTGCTGACCTCTCCTCTAGCCTACCTGTCTTGCTGACCTCTCCTCTACCTTACCTGTCTTGCTGACCTCTCCTCTACCTTACCTGTCTTGCTGACCTCTCCTCTACCTTACCTGTCTTGCTGACCTCTCCTCTACCTTACCTGTCTTGCTGACCTCTCCTCTACCTTACCTGTCTTGCTGACCTCTCCACTACCTTTCCTGTCTTGCTGACCTCTACCTTACCTGTCTTGCTGACCTATCCTCTACCTTACCTGTCTTGCTGACCTCTACTTTACATGTCTTGCTGACCTCTCCTCTACCTTACCTGTCTTGCTGACATCTACCTTGCCTGTCTTGCTGACCTCTCCGCTACCTTACCTGTCTTGCTGACCTCTACCTTACCTGTCTTGCTGACCTCTTCCTTACCTGTCTTGCTGACCTATCCTCTACCTTACCTGTCTTGCTGACCTCTCCTCTACCTTACCTGTCTTGCTGACCTCTCCTCTACCTTACCAGTCTTGCTGACCTCTCCTCTACCTTACCTGTCTTGCTGACCTCTCCTCTACCTTACCTGTCTTGCTGACCTCTCCTCTACCTTACCTGTCTTGCTGACCTCTCCTCTACCTTACCTGTCTTGCTGACCTCTCCTCCTCTACCTTACCTGTCTTGCTGACCTCTCCTCTACCTTACCTGTCTTGCTGACCTCTCCTCTACCTTACCTGTCTTGCTGACCTCTCCTCTACCTTACCTGTCTTGCTGACCTCTCCTCCTCTACCTTACCTGTCTTGCTGACCTCTCCTCTACCTTACCTGTCTTGCTGACCTCTCCTCTACCTTACCTGTCTTGCTGACCTCTCCTCTACCTTACCTGTCTTGCTGACCTCTCCTCTACCTTACCTGTCTTGCTGACCTCTCCTCCTCTACCTTACCTGTCTTGCTGACCTCTCCTCTACCTTACCTGTCTTGCTGACCTCTCCTCTACCTTACCTGTCTTGCTGACCTCTCCTCTACCTTACCTGTCTTGCTGACCTCTCCTCCTCTACCTTACCTGTCTTGCTGACCTCTCCTCTACCTTACCTGTCTTGCTGACCTCTCCTCTACCTTACCTGTCTTGCTGACCTCTCCTCCTCTACCTTACCTGTCTTGCTGACCTCTCCTCTACCTTACCTGTCTTGCTGACCTTTCCTCTACCTTACCTGTCTTGCTGACCTCTCCTCTACCTTACCTGTCTTGCTGACCTTTCCTCCTCTACCTTACCTGTCTTGCTGACCTCTCCTTTACCTTACCTGTCTTGCTGACCTCTCCTCTACCTTACCTGTCTTGCTGACCTCTCCTCCTCTACCTTACCTGTCTTGCTGACCTCTCCTCTACCTTACCTGTCTTGCTGACCTCTCCTCTACCTTACCTGTCTTGCTGACCTCTCCTCTACCTTACCTGTCTTGCTGACCTCTCCTCTACCTTACCTGTCTTGCTGACCTCTCCTCTAACTTACCTGTCTTGCTGACCTCTCCTCTACCTTACCTGTCTTGCTGACCTCTCCTCCTCTACCTTACCTGTCTTGCTGACCTCTCCTCTACCTTACCTGTCTTGCTGACCTCTTCTCTACCTTACCTGTCTTGCTGACCTCTCCTCTACCTGTCTTGCTGACCTCTCCTCTACCTTACCTGTCTTGCTGACCTCTCCTCTACCCTAACGGTCTTGTTGACCTCTCTTCTACCTTACCTGTCTTGCTGACCTCTCCTCTAGCTTACCTGTCTTGCTGACCTCTCCTCTACCTTATCTGTCTTGCTGACCTCTCCTCTACTTTACCTGTCTTGCTGACCTCTCCTCTACCTTACCTGTCTTGCTGACCTCTCCTCTACCTTACCTGTCTTGCTGACCTCTCCTCTACCTTACCTGTCTTGCTGACCTCTCCTCTACCTTACCTGTCTTGCTGACCTCTCCTCTACCTTACCCGTCTTGCTGTCCTCTACCTTACCTGTCTAGCTGACCTCTCCTCTACCTGTCTTGCTGACCTCTCCTCTACCTGTCTTGCTGACCTCTACCTTACCTGTCTAGCTGACCTCTCCTCTACCTTACCTGTCTAGCTGACCTCTCCTCTACCTTACCTGTCTTGCTGACCTCTCCTCTACCTTACCTGTCTTGCTGACCTCTCCTCTACCTTACCTGTGTTGCTGACCTCTCCTCTACCTTACCTGTCTTGCTGACCTCTACCTTACCTGTCTTGCTGACCTCTCCTCTACCTTACCTGTGTTGCTGACCTCTCCTCTACCTTACCCGTCTTGCTGACCTCTCCTTTACCTGTCTTGCTGACCTCTCCTTTACCTGTCTTGCTGACCTCTCCTTTACCTGTCTTGCTGACCTCTCCTCTACCTGTCTTGCTGACCTCTACCTTACCTGTCTTACTGACCTCTCCTCTACCTTGCCTGTCTTGCTGACCTCTCCTCTACCTTACCTGTCTTGCTGACCTCTCCTCTACCTTACCTGTATGGCTGACCTCTCCTCTACCTTACCTGTCTTGCTGACCTCTCCTCTACCTGTCTTGCTGACCTCTACCTTACCTGTCTTGCTGACCTCTCCTCTACCTTACATGTCTTGCTGACCTCTCCTCTACCTTACCTGTATGGCTGACCTCTCCTCTACCTTACCTGTCTTACTGACCTCCATTACCTTACCTGTCTTGCTGACCTCTCCTTTACCTGTCTTGCTGACCTCTCCTCTACCTGTCTCGCTGACCTCTCCTCTACCTTACCTGTCTTGCTGACCTCTCCTCTACCTTACCTGTCTTGCTGACCTCTCCTCTACCTTACCTGTCTTGCTGACCTCTCCTCTACCTTACCTGTCTTGCTGACCTCTCCTCTACCTTACCTGTCTTGCTGACCTCTCCTCTACCTTACCTGTCTTGCTGACCTCTCCTCTACCTTACCTGTCTTGCTGACCTCTCCTCTACCTGTCTCGCTGACCTCTCCTCTACCTTAACTGTCTTGCTGACCTCTCCTCTACCTTACCTGTCTTGCTGACCTCTACCTTACCTGTCTTGCTGACCTCTCCTCTACCTTACCTGTCTTGCCGACCTCTCCTCTAGCCTACCTGTCTTGTTGACCTCTCCTCTACCTTACCTGTCTTGCTGACCTCTCCTCTACCTTACCTGTCTTGCTGACCTCTCCTCTACCTTACCTGTCTTGCTGACCTCTCCTCTACCTTACCTGTCTTGCTGACCTCTCCTCTACCTTACCTGTCTTGCTGACCTCTCCACTACCTTTCCTGTCTTGCTGACCTCTACCTTACCTGTCTTGCTGACCTATCCTCTACCTTACCTGTCTTGCTGACCTCTACTTTACATGTCTTGCTGACCTCTCCTCTACCTTACCTGTCTTGCTGACATCTACCTTGCCTGTCTTGCTGACCTCTCCGCTACCTTACCTGTCTTGCTGACCTCTACCTTACCTGTCTTGCTGACCTCTTCCTTACCTGTCTTGCTGACCTCTCCTCTACCTTACCTGTCTTGCTGACCTCTCCTCTACCTTACCAGTCTTGCTGACCTCTCCTCTACCTTACCTGTCTTGCTGACCTCTCCTCTACCTTACCTGTCTTGCTGACCTCTCCTCTACCTTACCTGTCTTGCTGACCTCTCCTCTACCTTACCTGTCTTGCTGACCTCTCCTCCTCTACCTTACCTGTCTTGCTGACCTCTCCTCTACCTTACCTGTCTTGCTGACCTCTCCTCTACCTTACCTGTCTTGCTGACCTCTCCTCTACCTTACCTGTCTTGCTGACCTCTCCTCCTCTACCTTACCTGTCTTGCTGACCTCTCCTCTACCTTACCTGTCTTGCTGACCTCTCCTCTACCTTACCTGTCTTGCTGACCTCTCCTCTACCTTACCTGTCTTGCTGACCTCTCCTCTACCTTACCTGTCTTGCTGACCTCTCCTCCTCTACCTTACCTGTCTTGCTGACCTCTCCTCTACCTTACCTGTCTTGCTGACCTCTCCTCTACCTTACCTGTCTTGCTGACCTCTCCTCTACCTTACCTGTCTTGCTGACCTCTCCTCCTCTACCTTACCTGTCTTGCTGACCTCTCCTCTACCTTACCTGTCTTGCTGACCTCTCCTCTACCTTACCTGTCTTGCTGACCTCTCCTCCTCTACCTTACCTGTCTTGCTGACCTCTCCTCTACCTTACCTGTCTTGCTGACCTTTCCTCTACCTTACCTGTCTTGCTGACCTCTCCTCTACCTTACCTGTCTTGCTGACCTTTCCTCCTCTACCTTACCTGTCTTGCTGACCTCTCCTTTACCTTACCTGTCTTGCTGACCTCTCCTCTACCTTACCTGTCTTGCTGACCTCTCCTCCTCTACCTTACCTGTCTTGCTGACCTCTCCTCTACCTTACCTGTCTTGCTGACCTCTCCTCTACCTTACCTGTCTTGCTGACCTCTCCTCTACCTTACCTGTCTTGCTGACCTCTCCTCTACCTTACCTGTCTTGCTGACCTCTCCTCTAACTTACCTGTCTTGCTGACCTCTCCTCTACCTTACCTGTCTTGCTGACCTCTCCTCCTCTACCTTACCTGTCTTGCTGACCTCTCCTCTACCTTACCTGTCTTGCTGACCTCTTCTCTACCTTACCTGTCTTGCTGACCTCTCCTCTACCTGTCTTGCTGACCTCTCCTCTACCTTACCTGTCTTGCTGACCTCTCCTCTACCCTAACGGTCTTGTTGACCTCTCTTCTACCTTACCTGTCTTGCTGACCTCTCCTCTAGCTTACCTGTCTTGCTGACCTCTCCTCTACCTTATCTGTCTTGCTGACCTCTCCTCTACTTTACCTGTCTTGCTGACCTCTCCTCTACCTTACCTGTCTTGCTGACCTCTCCTCTACCTTACCTGTCTTGCTGACCTCTCCTCTACCTTACCTGTCTTGCTGACCTCTCCTCTACCTTACCTGTCTTGCTGACCTCTCCTCTACCTTACCTGTCTTGCCGACCTCTCCTCTACCTTACCTGTCTTGCTGACCTCTCCACTACCTTTCCTGTCTTGCTGACCTCTACCTTACCTGTCTTGCTGACCTATCCTCTACCTTACCTGTCTTGCTGACCTCTACTTTACATGTCTTGCTGACCTCTCCTCTACCTTACCTGTCTTGCTGACATCTACCTTGCCTGTCTTGCTGACCTCTCCGCTACCTTACCTGTCTTGCTGACCTCTACCTTACCTGTCTTGCTGGCCTCTACCTTACCTGTCTTGCTGACCTATCCTCTACCTTACCTGTCTTGCTGACCTCTCCTCTACCTTACCTGTCTTGCTGACCTCTCCTCTACCTTACCAGTCTTGCTGACCTCTCCTCTACCTTACCTGTCTTGCTGACCTCTCCTCTACCTTACCTGCCTTGCTGACCTCTCCTCTACCTTACCTGCCTTGCTGACCTCTCCTCTACCTTACCTGCCTTGCTGACCTCTCCTCTACCTTACCTGTCTTGCTGACCTCTCCTCTACCTTTCCTGTCTTGCTGACCTCTCCCCTACCTTACCTGTCTTGCTGACCTCTCCTCCTCTACCTTACCTGTGTTGCTGACCTCTCCTCTACCTTACCTGTCTTGCTGACCTCTCCTCTACCTGTCTTGCTGACCTCTCCTCTACCTTACCTGTCTTGCTGACCTCTCCTCTACCCTAACGGTCTTGTTGACCTCTCTTCTACCTTACCTGTCTTGCTGACCTCTCCTCTAGCTTACCTGTCTTGCTGACCTCTCCTCTACCTTATCTGTCTTGCTGACCTCTCCTCTACCTTACCTGTCTTGCTGACCTATCCTCTACCTTACCTGTGTTGCTGACCTCTTCTCTACCTTACCTGTCTTGCTGACCTCTCCTCTACCTGTCTTGCTGACCTCTCCTCTACCTTACCTGTCTTGCTGACCTCTCCTCTACCCTAACGGTCTTGTTGACCTCTCTTCTACCTTACCTGTCTTGCTGACCTCTCCTCTAGCTTACCTGTCTTGCTGACCTCTCCTCTACCTTATCTGTCTTGCTGACCTCTTCTCTACCTTACCTGTCTTGCTGACCTCTCCTCTACCTGTCTTGCTGACCTCTCCTCTACCTTACCTGTCTTGCTGACCTCTCCTCTACCCTAACGGTCTTGTTGACCTCTCTTCTACCTTACCTGTCTTGCTGACCTCTCCTCTAGCTTACCTGTCTTGCTGACCTCTCCTCTACCTTATCTGTCTTGCTGACCTCTCCTCTACCTTACCTGTCTTGCTGACCTCTCCTCTAGCTTACCTGTCTTGCTGACCTCTCCACTAGCTTACCTGTCTTGCTGATCTCTCTTCTACCTTACCTACCCCCCTTCCATCTCCACCCACTTAATATTTGACCACCTGCCCACCTAAACGACACACACCTATACCCATTATCAATCAACCTAATACATTCCATAGCGAGCTCAAGCAAGCGGAAACCAAATTTTTCTCTCATTTTTCTCCTCGAACCCCCAAGAGTGCCGCAATCTTCAAATGTCCGCACCAAGTCAAACCATGCATCACCAGCCCTGGAGGCGGCAAAACGGTCGCGAAATTTTAGAAATGTTGAACGTGAGACGCGAACTATGGCTCGGCGGTCGGGGCGGTTCAATTATGTATAATGCAGTTATATCTCGTGGTTATTCATTACGTTATTAATTCATTACCCCCTGTCAATAGCCATACCCCCTCTACAAACACACATACACATGCTGAAGAACCTTGAACCTAACCTCGGAACTTAAACACAAACCTAAAGCTAACTTTAACCCCAACATCAATCCTAACCCCAACTCTAAACCTGTATCTAACCCTAACCCTGACCACAACTTATCCATAACGGGGCGGGGATAATTGGCATTGTGGTAAGAAGGAAGGGGGGGGGGATGATCCGGGGGAAAATTAACGGGAGTAGTAACCTGCCCCCTGCATATACAAATACACACACACACACATACATACATATATATATATATATATATATATATATATATATATATATATGTATATATATATATATATATATATATATATATATATATATATATATATATATATATATATATATATATATATATATATATATATATATATATATATAAAACCTGTATACCTGCGGCGCTACTATGTATAACGGACCACCGAAATATTGTTTATGACCTGTTTACGACTTGTTTATGACCTGTTTATGACCTGTTTATGACCTGTTTACAACCTGCCCCAGCGCTACAGTCTCAGCCGCCCGGTCTGACACTAAAAGGACCGACGGTGCCATGCAGGGGCGTGTTTCATTCAGCCCCACCCCGGGTTGCTCGCTTCTAATTTGCCTGGGTTAAACAAACAATAACGCCAGGCCGCTCAGCATTGAACACACGTTCAACGTAAGTTAAACACACTTTAAACACACGTTATACACGCACTAACGACACGCAGTTCAATGGGGAAGGTGGGGGGGGGGGAGGGTGTTGTCTGGTAACTGATCGTTGTGAAACAATTATTTCAGATATCTATGAGAACTTTTTTTACAAGAATTTATTTTACAATGTCTGTCCGTACGTCCGTCCATCTGTCTGTCTGTCCGTCTGTAATGAGCGCCTCTTCGTCTCTCCGTTCGTCCATCTGTATGTGTGTCCGTCTTTCCGTCTGTCCGTCTGTCTGTCTGTCTTTCTGTAAGACCGTCTATTCGTCTCACCATCTGACGGTCCCTCGGCCTGTCTGTCCGTCTTTTAGTTTGTTGTCAAATTTTGAAACAGTTTACCCATTCCTAATGGAACGATTTCTTACAAACAATGCAGATATGTGCTTCTTGTATGATAGACGACAAAAAAAAATGTTTAATCTTTGTTAACCATTAGCCAGATATTATTGGTTTTATATGTTTTAATTTAAATGTTCTTGCACCAAAAGATATCTGAATGTGGCGTAAAGAGAATTGTTGGGATACTGATTTTAGATTTTAAAATAATATAAAAACAAAACAAGTAGAGTAATGAAAAAAATTCTGTTTCGTTTTGTCTGCCGCACATCATTTTATGTTCTACAGCAATAGGGCTTGTAAGTAGGTCACCTGCTTGCCAGATAGTATATTTCAAATCAAATATTTATATTTTGTTTTAAATCGGTAAAAAAAAAATTAAATAGAAAGTTACTCCCACTTAAGTTATTTAAAAACGTAAATGAAAATGATAGACTACAAGATGTAGGCTAGTTTTAAAGAAAAAAATATTGCCTACGTTAAATTATAATTTGTTTTTAAAAGCGTACAGTCTGTTATTATGTATTCAAATCCGTAACAAGTTGTTCTAAATGTAGTTACGATATCAATATAATATTAATAGCCTCGGCCTACCAGTACTTAATTTAATTCTAGTATTATTAAAACAAAAAGATTATAACTATTGTACTGTAGGTACTCTTGGTATTTTAAAATCTTGAAGCGAGGCCGACGAACAAATAAGATTAGAGCCATGTTTTTGTTTGTTTTATGTTATCAATGGGAATCTTGTTTTTTAAAAAAGTTGTTTTACTTCGAAAATTTATATCTCTACCCGAGTAACGAGATTTCAAATTGTAAGCGAGAAAAACCGAGACTTACAAGCTTTATTGAACAATACATCGCGGAGACAACCCGTCTATTCGGAGTCTCAATGAAAAGTTACATGTGTGGAGTCTAGCTCTCGCTTCTCAGGGAACAAAAACAAAAGACATTGAACAACCCACGTTGATGCTGAACAGATCCTTGCACGCATTCTCAGGTGATACCTTTTCAAACATCGTGCTCAGAGTACTCACGCACATGTGCACGCACACGCACATACACACACACACACACTCGCAAGATGGTACCTCTGGTTTCAAATGTAATTTGCTACTGTATATAAAGTGCACAAGTAAATGTAATCTACTACTGTCTATAGATACTGCACGACTAAATGTTAATGCACAACTAATTGTAAGATGCTACTGTATTTAGATACTGCACGACTATATGTAATTTGCTACAGTATATATATATATATATATATATATATATATATATATATATATATATATATATATATAGTACATTTAATCTCCTCTCTCCCAGGAAAGGAGCCAGGCTTGAAAATGTGAGATGCTAGTGAATCTAAGGGAAGAGGATGCCCACTTTCATAAGGATAGCACCATCACCATAAGGATAGCACCATCACCATAAGGATAGCACCATCACCATAATGGTAGCACCATCAACTTAAGGGTAGCACCATCACCATAAGGGTAGCACTATCACCATATGGGTAGCAGAATCACCATAAGGGTAACACCATAGCAGTGTTGGTAACACCATCACCATAAGGATAGCACTATCACCAAAAGGGTAGCACCATCACCATAAAGGTAGCACCATCGCAATAAGGGTAGCACCATCACCATATCACCATAAAGGTAGCACCATCACCATAAGGGTAGCACCATCGCAATAAGGATAGCACCATCACCATAAAGGTAGCAACATCACCATAAGGATAGCACCATGACATTGTGGGTAACACCATCTTCTACCTTTAAATACATTTTTTCAATTTCCCACACGCTATAAAAAATGTCCGTGCGACAGGAAATTTTCCCTCACACCTGAACATCAAGACACAACACAGCACGTTAACACTCACCTACAAACCCGCGCACCGCCCCACCCCACACCCACACACACAGTCCCTTCACCCCCACGCACAAACTTGCGTCTGTATGTTGTCACTGACATGCTCTGAACCCCCTCCCCCCACCCTAACATGTTTTTTAAGTCTAGCGCTGAAAGCCTGCGACTGCGGCGTCAATTGTTTATTGCCTGAAACAAGTCCCCAGTTGAAATGTTTGGCCCGTGATTCAAACACGGGTTTGGCACGGGGAAACAGATCTGGTGGAGCAGCGAATTCTGTCGTGGGGTGTGTTTTTTTTTTGCCTATTCTGCCATCTCAGCTTTATATCAATTCACTTTTCCAGGAAGTTTGGGGGCATGCGTTAAAACAATGTTCGGCGATGCCATAATAATGGAATCTTATTTTTTTTTAAAGGGGGGGGGGGGGGTTGTTAGGTTACTGCTGTTGAAGTAAGCTAACTAGGATATCAATATGAAATGCTACTATCAAAGCGAACATTTATAGCTACCCACCACCACCACCACGTCTATCACACTCCCCTCACCCCACCTTCCACCCCCCCCCCCCCCCACCCATCAAATAATAATAACGTGTCGCCTCTTCACATAAACAACATAATGTGGCATATGGTAGGAATTATTAATAGTAAATTTATGTTACCATCGTGTCTTTAAAATATTTCTGTTATCTTCTATCTATATACTACTAAAACTCAACTTTGTTTACATGTTTGAATATTTATTTGTTTGTCTGATTGACTATTGTAAATGGATCTACGCTATATGCAGAACTGTAAAATAGTATGTAGGTACAGAACAATTTTTGTTTTCAGACAGACTGTTAATCACAAATTTATTTAAAGACGTTAATTAATTTATTGATTTATTTATAGGTAGATTAACCACATTAATTTTAAAGTTTTAGAACAATGGCTTAACTGTGACTGAATAGTGACGTTTGATAACTCATTTTTTTGTTTGTTTGTTTTTCTGATTTGTTATTGGGGAGAATCTGCATTATGTGTAGAGCTGTAAAATAGGATTTTAAGTAGTAAATATTGTTCCTTCTTAAGCACACTGTTAATTACAAGCTTATTTAAAGCCGTTCATTAATTTATTGATATATTCATAGTTAGATTAACCACATTAATTATAAAAGTTTAGAACAATGACTTTAGTAATAGTAAGAGGAATTATTTTCTTTTTACAACAATGTTTTCAATTAATTTTTTCTCAAGGCCTACATGTGAATGATAAGGTTGACTATCAGGACCTCGCGGGGCACAGGGCAGGTGAAGTAGAGTTCACCTGTTTCTATGTTCTCAGCATATGAAGGAATAGTGTGGTCAGAGCCATGCTCGGCCGGAATCGTTTTTTTTTTAAAATTCAAACATGTCTGAGACTTGGCGGGACACTGGGCAGGTGAAATAGAGTTAAGTAGAGTTTTTAAAATATAAATAAACGTCTTTTTGAATGTGGGGTCTGGTTATTTTGGGATGATAAGTGCTGACAGACGTGATGTCATTTATGGATGACCCCCGAAACCCACAGTTATCTAACTAGATAACGGGTAGTCTAGTTAGACGCTAAAACTAAATGAAAATTGTTTTGATTTTTATTTTTTCTTCTGAACATCTGGGTATTTTTATTAATTAAATTATTTTTAGACATTATATATAGTTTTTTATTGTTGATTTCGTTTTAAAAAATCTCGGTTTAATAATACATTTTGATATTAACTAAATTACTCAAACATGTGTATGTTGCAAAAAATTGCACTTTATCCTCGAAAATTTTGCAAATATTTGAACACCACATATGTATCCATTTTAAAAATACTCATTCGTAATTACCAATAAAAAGTTGACGATATATAAAAACATTATTATTATCTGTTTAAATCTTGTAAAAGAAAATAATAATCGTGTCTAAAATAAAATTGTATTTCAGCTTCAAAGAGACAAGATTCATACCCCCATACAGTGTATGTAACATCAATATTGACATACGGCTGGCCGGCCGGTATTGTAGAGCTCTCCAGTGAAACAAGTTTCCTCTCTACACTCTCCAGTGAAAAAAGTTTCCTCTCTACACTCTCCAGTGAAAAAAGTTTCCTCTCTACACCGACTTCCTGCCCTGTTCTCTCCCTCGCCCTTGAAGAGCTCCCATCGTGTGAAAGACCGCATCCCCTGTCCACGTTGTTTGGTCTGACTTCCGGGAAGACTGTACCCAGCTGTTGTGTACCTCGCCATGTTCAGGTCGTAACTCCACCCACCCCTCCCACACACAAACATCCCTGTTTTACTGTTATAAAAAAAATTCAACGTACAAACATGTAACACTGACATAACCTGCACATCTAGATTTCTTGAGCAATTTTTTTGTATTATTTTATTAACGTAGGCTGCAAAGACCAACAATGTATGTTGACTGTTGAGTAAAGACGAGTGTAGAGCGATGTTTTGATGTAGTTATGGAGACCTGATTACTGGACATTGATTTGTGAAGTATAACAGGTATAAAGATACTTCTCGAGACCAAGTTCCCATATCTTTAAGTCTGTATATGATGGGTAGCTCTATGTTTATTGTAATTCCTCGGTAATTTACTGGTGTTTAGGTCTACTATTTTTCTAATTGCTAGCGTAATATGTCTACGATTATTGAAGTTGTGGGTGTATTGCGTCTATGGTTATGGTAACTATTGGTGCTGTATGTCAATGATTATTGTAAGTAGTGTGTTAGGTATTGTATAATTACATTTAAGTCATTGTGATAATAGGTAGGGGCGACATGGTCATTTTTCGAAGAACGACTTAATATTGTTTGAGGGGCCACTTGGTCATTGTGTGAGGAGCTTGGTCATTGTGTGAGGGTGTGAGGAACTTAGTCATTGTGTGAGGGGCCACTTGGTCATTGTGTGAGGGTCCACTTGGTCATTGTGTGAGGAACATGGTCGTTGTGTGAGAGGCCACTTGGTCATTGTGTGAGAGACCACTTGGCCATTTTGTGACCGGAAACTCGGAGACTGCCGACTCTAGGTCGAGTCACAAGTCCGTGTTGTCCTGACGTGTTTACATGGGTCACTAATTAGCCTGTCACCAGCAGCAGACCGTGACGTTATCACGTGACGTCAGGCCACTGACATCTTCTGACAGCACGTGACCCACCTGCACGCGATGCCCACTATCTCCTGCAGTCTCGTGCAGTTTATTTTTACAACGATACGCACAGCAACAGTAACCAGTCCTTCCGGTTCAAGGCTACAGGCGCATGCGCACTGACCAGTTGAGAAGCAACGTCGTAATTAGCACCCGATGGAATTTTGTGTTCTCATTCACGGGGTTGACGCCCCCACCCCCACGCCCCACCCCCACGCCCCACCCCCACCCACCCCCCACCCCCCTCACACCCCAATCTCATCCTGACATCGGACAATCTGATAATGAAACCTAAACACATGGCACAGCGGATTCCTTGATTAGAGATTGGATCGTATGACAGTCGTCTGCTTAAGACGCCATGAGTTATGTCATTTCCCGCTACAAATACGCATCGTTTAGGTTACAGCAATCAACGCTATTTGTGGCACTTATTTAACATAATATGCAGTGTTACCTCGTGATACGAATTTATTCGTTTATGGCGTTGCTCGTATGTCAAATTGTTCGTATCTCAAAGAAGTTTATTTTCCTTTAAAGTTATATGAAATGCCATTTATCCGTTACAGCCTGCCACATGTTGCTACTCCAGCTGTTTGTTTTTTTAATAACACAAAATCCTTGAACTAATTTAGTATAAAAACATAGTGTAGGAGAATATGAAGAAATAATGTGGTTTAAAAAGTGTGGAAATCACCTAACCTATGCTTTCTGGAGATGCTGGCGAAGGTGTAGGGTATTACGTAGGAGCACAGCTCACACTTTAGGGAAGCAATGGCGGCTGGGCTTAGTGCTGACCACACTATCCTCCATGCATGCCTAGGTCTGATGACATTGATGATTTATGTTTACGGCAAAACACCCATTCAACAATAGAAACAAAAACGAATATTAAGAAAAAGAACATAAATTTTCTCTAGCTAAAATTATGTTTACAAAAAAGCCTCGGCCTCGGTCGATATACAAATGTGCTCAATATTTCCTCTATTTACAATTGCCCGCTATGTAACAAAACAGTGCCGTAATAGACGTCATGGGGACCAAACTTGTTCAGGTATTATAAGCACCATTTTACGGTGCTTAATCCCAGATACCCACCCACCCACTTTACCCACACACCCACACCACACCCACACCAGCCTTTCCTGTACTCGCCTCCCCAGGATTAGGCTGACACTAAAACGCAGGCACCGGGATGCGCGTGATTTTCGCATGCAGACACGGTGCACGCATTACCGTGAGTAAACAGCCGGCCGTCGTGGCACGGGTCTGACACGTGGCCCTGTCTTCTGTGTTTGTGGGGAGTAGGTCTGTGTGTTTGTGTGTGTTTGTGTGGGGTTGTGTCTGTGTGTTTGTGTGGGTTTGTGTGGGTTTGTGTGTGTTTGTGTCTGTGTGTTTGTGTTTTTGTGTCTGTGTGTTTGTGTCTGTGTGTTTGTATGTGTTTGTCTCTGTGTGTTTGTGTGTTTGTATGTGTTAATGTCTGTGTGTTTTTGTGTGTTTGTGTGTGTGTTTGTGTGTGTTTGTGTTTGTGTGTTTTTGTGTGTGTTTGTGTGGGTTTGTGTCTGTGTGTTTGTGTGTGTTTGTGTGTGTGTTTTTGTGTGGGTTTGTGTGGGTTTGTGTGTGTTTCTTTCTGTGTGTGTGTTTGTGTGTGTTTGTGTGTGTTTATGTGTGTTTGTGTGTGTTTGTGTCTGTGTGTTTGTGTGTGTGTGTGTGTTTGTGTGTGTTTGTGTGTGTTTATGTCTGTGTGTGTGTTTGTGTGTGTTTGTGTGTGTGTGTGTTTGTGTGTGTTTATGTGTGTTTGTGTGGGTTTGTGTGTGTTTGTGTATGTGTGTTTGTGTGTGTTTGTGTGTGTGTTTGTGTGTGTTTATGTCTGTGTGTGTGTTTGTGTGTGTTTGTGTGTGTTTGAGTGTGTTTGTGTGTGTTTGTGTGTGTTTGTGTTTGTGTGTGTTTGTGTATGTTTATGTGTGTTTGTGGGGAGAAGGTCTGTGTGTTTGTGTTTGTGTGTGTTTGTGTCTGTGTCTGTGTGTTTGTGAATTTGTGTTTGTGTATGTGTGTTTGTGTCTGTTTGTGTCTGTGTGTTTGTGTATGTGTGTTTATGTGTATGTGTTTGTGTGTGTTTGTGTCTGTGTGTTTGTGTGTTTGTGTTTGTGGTGAGTAGGTCTGTGTCTTTGTGTATGTTTGTGTCTGTGTGTTTTTATTTGTGTTTCTCTGCGTGCTTGTGCGTGTTTGTGTGTGTTTGTGTCTCTGTGTGTTTGTGTTTGTGTGTGTATGTGTTTGTGTATTTGTGTCTGTGTGTTTATGTGTGTTCGTGTGTGTCTGTTTGTGTCTGTGTGTTTGTGTATGTGTGTTTGTGTATGTGTGTTTATGTGTATGTGTTTGTGTGTGTTTCTGTCTGTGTGTGTGTTTGTGTGTGTTTGTGTGTGTTTGTGTGTGTTTATGTGTGTTTGTGTGTGTTTGTGTGTGTTTATGTGTGTTTATGTGTGTTTGTGTGTGTTTGTGTCTGTGTGTTTGTGTGTGTGTGTGTTTGTCTGTGTTTGTGTGTGTTTATGTCTGTGTGTGTGTTTGTGTGTGTTTGTGTGTGTGTGTGTGTTTGTGTGTGTTTATGTGTGTTTGTGTGGGTTTGTGTGTGTTTGTGTCTGTGTGTTTGTGTGTGTTTGTGTGTGTGTTTGTGTGTGTTTATGTCTGTGTGTGTGTTTGTGTGTGTTTGTGTGTGTTTGAGTGTGTTTGTGTGTGTTTGTGTGTGTTTGTGTTTGTGTGTGTTTGTGTATGTTTATGTGTGTTTGTGGGGAGAAGGTCTGTGTGTTTGTGTTTGTGTGTGTTTGTGTCTGTGTCTGTGTGTTTGTGAATTTGTGTTTGTGTATGTGTGTTTGTGTCTGTTTGTGTCTGTGTGTTTGTGTATGTGTGTTTATGTGTATGTGTTTGTGTGTGTTTGTGTCTGTGTGTTTGTGTGTTTGTGTTTGTGGTGAGTAGGTCTGTGTCTTTGTGTATGTTTGTGTCTGTGTGTTTTTATTTGTGTTTCTGTGCGTGCTTGTGCGTGTTTGTGTGTGTTTGTGTCTCTGTGTGTTTGTGTTTGTGTGTGTATGTGTTTGTGTATTTGTGTCTGTGTGTTTATGTGTGTTCGTGTGTGTGTATTTGTGTATTTGTGTCTGTGTGTTTGTGTGTTTGTGTGTGTTGGTGTATGTGTGTTTGTGTTTGTGTATGTTTTGTTGGTGCATGTATTTATGTGAGAGCCTGTTGATGAATTTAAATGTGTATGTTTGTATGTGTCCATATTGGCGTGTTTTTTTGTTGTGTATATACCTACGGGTGTATATGTTTATATATGTGAGTTATTGATATGTGATAACGATAGTGTGTGTGTTATCTGTTGGTTTGTATTATATCATCAAGCCGTGTCGATGTTTATGTTAGCGGATTACCAATTTCGTATTGGTTTATCAAACATTGCGTGGTTAGGGTTTGGGATAGGGTTTGGGTTAGGGTTTGGGCTAGTGTTTGGGTTGGGGTTTGGGTTTGGGTTAGGGTTTGGATTTGGGTTAGGGTCTTTATTTGGGTTTGGGTTAGAGTTTGGGTTACAGGGTCGGGTTAGGGTTTGGGTTTGGGTTAGGGTTAGGGGTTGTGTTAGGTTTTGTTTAGGGTTTGTGTTAGGGCTTGGGTTAGGGTTTGGGTTAGGGTTTGGGTTAAGGCTTGGGATACTAGGCATCAGAAGGAATCGCCAGTGGGTCTGGTGGGTGGAGGGTGGGTGGGTGGGTGGGTGAGTAAAGTAAGTGGAGCCTAGAAAAGAGGTGGGTGGGTCGGCTAACTTTAAACCTCACAAAAGCTTGAGATGCGGGCAGAGATAGCAACTTTATTTTAATTGGAGGCTGGCATGTTGTCATAATTAAAGACGTCAGAATCTCGTCGCCTAAATGGTTTGGGGGTTGGGTGGGGAGGGAGGAGTAGATTAAATCGTCTAGGGTGTCATTTTTTATCTCGAATTTTACATTTTAACTCGAGAAAAAGAAGTTTTAGAAAACAACTCAGAACAAGCTCGTTAAATTAAATTTATAAAGTCGCAGCATAAAATATGAGTTTCTCGTGTTCATGTCAGTACTCGTGTATTGCAAGCTCTATTAGTATAAAAAATAAACACAAAAATATAGAGCTTCGGATCAAGAGGTGTCTGGTGCCAGGTCCCATAGATCCACTGTGGTCATTAGGTAATGGCCGAAGTAGAAATCCTATATTGTTGTCAGGAAATACGCACATAAAGCCTTTTTGTAATGTCCAGTACGTTATAAAATCTGGAATGTGGTTCAATGGTGCCGCTTAGTTTTAAGATGCAAGTATGTAGTGACCAGGATTAGAACCCAGGACCCTGTTTTGAGTGTGACAAGAGTTCACGGTTGCGATGTAGAAAGTTTATAAAGTAGAACTTTCCTTGTTCTACCGTTAGTATAAATCGATTAATGTATAGAATCTCACTTAAAAAAACATCACTTTCTTAACACAATTCATATCATACAACGACAATTCATATCTACCACGATTCGGCACTTTGAGTTTTGCCGTACCCAAGTTACTTTAATCCTCAACCTAACCTAAACTCCACCAGCAACATTAATTATACGGGTACGGATATCCAAATCGGATGTATTATTTTGTCTTCACATTATACTGTTGAGCTTGTGACTTAAAATTTAACCTACCAGTATATTATCTAAAGCCCTCCTTTGTATAATCTATTGTCTTACTTGAGGCTGAAACACAAAACATCCATTCTGTTGACTAAAACCATCTGTCTTATTCTTAACGCAAACACTAAGTTCGTTTTCAACATTTTACTTTGTCACGCATAAGATATCGTTCTTCTTGGTTCTATTTGTGACCCGTTTGGTCTACTCTAGTTTTTGCTTCCCATGGTGGCCAATTGTATTTCATGGTGGCCAATTGTATTTCAATAAAAAAAACATAATTTTCCAGGAAACGCTGACAAATAAGGGGAAATTATCCATGGCACGTAAAACACCCTCAGGTTTTAAAGTCCCGCCATGTTTCTATAGAAAGGCGACCCCGAATATCAGTGTGTAAACAGGAAGTGATTTACCTCCCCTGACGTAATACATCAACCAGCAGGGAGCTAACTCCGCGGTACCTCCCGCTCACGAGCTAAAGCTCAGTCTTGAGAACTGCTTGCAATGTCCCCCGGCGCGAAAATTTAACTTTTTTTTTTTTATTTTCACAACTACTTAAAACTCTATTAACAAATCACGTTTTTTAAAAGATCGCGTTGTTTTTAGATATTAAAGCCTTATTTCTGTAAAAAAGAAAACGTTTGTTTTATTATACGTTAAATCCTCCACCTCATATATTGGTTATACACGCCGCACTTGAGGTTTGAAATAAAGATAAACAAATACATGAACGGTGTTTGAACAACCTCCGGGACAAACAAGGCTAAACACGACAAAACGAGGACAAATTTGACACAACAGGACAATGCTCTGAAGGGTCGTTGAAAAGGAGGATTTTAAGTCAACTGAGCCGGCACGTGCAGTCAAGGGGTTTTCGGCGCATGACTGACATGTTCCAGACCTCTGCTTCTCCAAAAGTCGAAATCCCGTCAAAAAAAAAAGGTCGTGGAAGGGGGAAAAAAAGTTGTTCAGAATTTGAACCACGGAAGCGTTGACGTGGGTCCTTAACAAGTCCGACTTCAGCCTACGCCAACACCCTTTGCCCATTGTCCACGTCTAATGCGGCGAGGAAGGTAATCCGGTCTAAAACACAAAAAGCCATGGTCGGATGAAAAGGTCACGTGACGCTGAAAAATTTTTTTTTGGCGGACTAATACAAAACTAACGAGTCCCTGGACGCACGACCGTGAGCATGCGCGAAGAAGAAGAGAAACGCGGCGTGCAGACTTACCGTCCTTTCTCGGGGCTATGGGGACGCGCGTTTAATCTGGGAAATTGTTCATTTTCTCCATCGCAAATGAACGCTAAACTGATTACTCGTAATTTCTCGTCGTCTCTCGTCCGTCGCGAGATCCAGAGCCGGAGAGTAATATTTTCCGGGAAATTCCGTTTCTTCAGTTATGACCATATTAGGTAATTGGATTTTCCCGGAGCAAACAACCGTCGATAGAAGCTACAACGTCTTCAGCAGTCAAAACTAAAAGTAACGATACAGTTTTCCTTTGCTCATTGCTATGTAATAATGTTATCAGAAACTCAATTCCTATGGAAGAATAAAAGTAAAGAATAAGAATATGACTAATGTTGTTACTGTTCCCAGAAAAATTACGCAACGAAAAACTGCGCAAGCAAAAAAAAAAATGCGCAAATACAAAATAATTATACTAATACTTTTTAATTTTATCATATTTTGAGGAAACATATTTTATTATGCTACAATATAGTTAAATGTTCGATTTTTAGAAAACAAAAAATGTTAAATTGTTAAATTACATGTTTCCTATTACTTATATTAAACAGAATTTAACTTCAATACTTTATTCATACAATACAGCCCCAAACACACACCCTCTCTATTGTTTAATTCTTAGCCGACTCACTAACCTAACACACTACACATTAACACGGTACATAGCACGTGACATAACTCTCCCTTTTTTCATTCTTAGCTTACTCACTAACCTAACACACTACGCATTAACACGGTACATAGCACGTGACATAACTCTCCCTTTTTTCATTCTTAGCTTACTCACTAACCTAACACACT